>NC_090353.1:6431447-6580505 GCF_035084215.1 Heptranchias perlo | reverse complement strand
TGGGGGGAGGGCGCGGGAGGGAGGGGGGGGGAGGGCGCGGGAGGGAGGGGGGGAGGGCGCGGGAGGGAGGGGGGGAGCGCGCGGGAGGGAGGGGGGGAGCGCGCGGGAGGGAGGGGGGGGAGAGCGCGCGGGAGGGAGGGGGGGGAGCGCGCGGGAGGGAGGGGGGGAGCGCGCGGGAGGGAGGGGGGGGAAGCGCGCGGGAGGGAGGGGGGGAGCGCGCGGGAGGGAGGGGGGGGAGCGCGCGGGAGGGAGGGGGGGGGGAGCGCGCGGGAGGGAGGGGGGGAAGCGCGCGGGAGGGAGGGGTGGAAGCGCGCGGGAGGGAGGGGGGGGGAGCGCGCGGGAGGGAGGGGGGGAAGCGCGCGGGAGGGAGGGGGGAGCGCGCGGGAGGGAGGGGGGGAGCGCGCGGGAGGGAGGGGGGGAGCGCGCGGGAGGGAGGGGGGGAGCGCGCGCGGGAGGGGAGAGAGAGAGAGAGAGAGCGCGGGAGGGAGGGAGAGAGAGAGAGCGCGGGAGGGAGGGAGAGAGAGAGAGCGCGGGAGGGAGGGAGAGAGAGAGAGCGCGGGAGGGAGGGAGAGAGAGAGAGCGCGGGAGGGAGGGAGAGAGAGAGAGCGAGCGGGGAGGGAGGGAGAGAGAGAGAGCGCGGGAGGGAGGGAGAGAGAGAGAGGCGCGGGGAGGGAGGGAGAGAGAGAGAGCGCGGGAGGGAGGGAGAGAGAGAGAGCGCGGGAGGGAGGGAGAGAGAGAGAGCGCGGGAGGGAGGGAGAGAGAGAGAGCGCGGGAGGGAGGGAGAGAGAGAGAGAGCGCGGGAGGGAGGAGAGAGAGAGCGCGGGAGGGAGGGAGAGGAGAGCGCGGGAGGGAGAGCGGGAGGGAGAGAGAGAGAGAGCGAGGGAGGGAGAGAGAGAGAGAGCGAGAGCGGGAGAGCGAGATAATGAGAACCATTTGCTTCATCACTTTCCTGGGTTGGAGGTCTGTATGGAGAACAAGGCTGTGGGAGAGGGACAATTTGAGTAACAGAAAACTGCCTTGTCTTCATATTTGGGACCAAGAGCTGTGATGTCCTTGAACAAAGAAGCTGAAACTCTCACACTGGCAGTCATGTAATACAAACCTGTTGATATTTTTAAATCCATCCTGTCTGATTTAAAGAAAAATGTATTAAAATTCTTCTTGTTATTTTGCCTGTTAGTTATATTAATAATTTGTTCCTAATTTTCTCCAACCGATGGAAGGCAATTGATGTAAACTACAGTTGAAAGATTATTCTTCCACCAGCTTTTAAATCATATATCTCTCAAAAGGATCTGTCTTATAATGTACAGAATTATGAATGAGGGGGAGTGAGGTTAGAATTTAATTGAGGAGGTTCATAAAATTTCATAAGCCACAAGTGAAACTTGAGTGGTTTATGGTTATAACCTGAACCCCTCAATTAAACTACAGCCATTCACTCGCTCTCTCTCTCCCCCGAGCGTCGCTCACTCGCGCTCTCTCTCTCTCTCCCCCGAGCGTCGCTCACTTCGCTCTCTCTCTCTCTCTCTCTCTCTCTCTCCCTAGCGTCGCTCACGTCGCTCTCTCTCTCTCTCTCTCTCTCTCTCTCTCTCTCTCCCTAGCGTCGCTCACTCGCTCTCTCTCTCTCTCTCTCTCCCTAGCGTCGCTCACTCGCTCTCTCTCTCTCTCTCTCCCTAGCGTCGCTCACTCGCTCTCTCTCTCTCTCTCCCTAGCGTCGCTCACTTCGCTCTCTCTCTCTCTCTCCCCTAGCGTCGCTCACTCGCTCTCTCTCTCTCTCTCTCTCTCTCTCTCTCCCTAGCGTCGCTCACATCGCTCTCTCTCTCTCTCTCTCTCTCCCTAGCGTCGCTCACTCGCTCTCTCTCTCTCTCTCTCTCTCCCTAGCGTCGCTCACTCGCTCTCTCTCTCTCTCTCTCTCCCTAGCGTCGTTCACTTCGCTCTCTCTCTCTCTCTCTCCCTCCCTAGCGTCGCTCACTCGCTCTCTCTCTCTCTCTCCCTAGCGTCGCTCACTCGCTCTCTCTCTCTCTCTCCCTAGCGTCGCTCACTCGCTGCGTCTCTCCCTAGCGTCACTCCCTCTCCCCGCCATCATTCACTCTCTCTCCCCGCCATCATTCACTCTCTCTCCCCGCCATCATTCACTCTCTCTCCCCGCCATCATTCACTCTCTCTCCCCGCCATCATTCACTCTCTCTCCCCGCCATCATTCACTCTCTCTCCCCGCCATCATTCACTCCCTCTACCCGCCATCATTCACTCTCTCTCCCCGCCATCATTCACTCTCTCTCCCCCCGCCATCATTCACTCTCTCTCCCCGCCATCATTCACTCTCTCTCCCCGCCATCATTCACTCTCTCTCCCCGCCATCATTCACTCTCTCTCCCCGCCATCATTCACTCTCTCTCCCCGCCATCATTCACTCTCTCTCCCCGCCATCATTCACTCTCTCTCCCCGCCATCATTCACTCTCTCTCCCCCGCCATCAATGATGTTTCCAATGTGTCGTACAGTCACAAAATTGAAAATGACAATTAAAAAGAGGCATCAAATTCACTGGAGACTGAGAGGCTATTGTGACGTTCACAGTGCAGAAGAATATTGGCTTCCCAGGAAGTATAAAAATGAGTTTGTCGTTCTGAAGCAGCATTTTACTTGCACGGTGATGCACACAGCACAGAATGACAATTACCGGGCCGCGCGCACGGGCCCTAGTGTGCAAACAGGGCAGCGCACACATGCTCCAGTGCGTAAACAGGGTACCGTGCACAGGTCCTAGTATGTGAACAGGGCACCAAGCACAGGCTCCAGTGTGTCACCTACCGTGCGGTACAGTGCAGTGCAGCAAGGCACTGAGATGATGCCATCTCAAAATCAATATACATCACATCGTTTGAGCACAATCCAATTTGTATTATTCCATTTAACCAATAAAGGAGAATATAATGGGGACTGAACTACTCCATTCTCGGCAAGTACATTTGTCACCAGCTGGTCTGCTAGTGGACAATGGGGTTCAATGATTTTATTACATATTTAGGGCTACAATACATTATCCACTAGTTTCTATGCTGGATCAGCAGCTACAAAAATCACACAATTCAGGCTTTAAAAAGCTTGAGATCCCCTATTCCAGCTCTAAAGTGGTCAGGTCATTGAGATAGATGAAGTCCAAGGGTACATAGCTTTCTAAATTAAACCCATCATTTAAAAATATTGGTGTTTTGATCAATTATTGCCTAGTTTTAGTAGCAGATAATGAAATACATTTTATGAAACAAGACTATTTTACTTGAGCCCAAAAAACTGGAAAACCAAAAGTGCAACAGTAGCAAACGTGACCTGGGGTTAACAGCCTCCGCTCTGTATTCACCCGCTGTCTGCTGAACTACCAGGGCTACATTTACCAACATTTTCAAAAGCGGTTATAGTTCTGGTTTGACTGGGTAATAACACGTGGTGAAGGGTTTGAACTTAAGGCCAGTATATGCTTGTGTTACTACGGTAACTGTTTTAAAAACTCAAGGACTGCGCTCACTCCTTCAGCAGATTTCCTCTGAAAACAGACTTAATTCATTTTCCTTCACTTCTCCCAAGCCGTGCACTATAGCCTGACCACCAGCATCGGCAGAGTACCTGTCCGCAAGAATTTAACGGCACAGTTCTATGCCAGCTGCCGGAATGCCCATGTAAGTGGCCTATGTTACTCACAACTCCACGAGGGTAATTTCCTTTGAAGCCATGTCCCCTTCCCCCATAAGAGCCCAACCAAGGTAGAGAACTCACTGTGTGGGAAATCACAGGCACACAGCTGTGAACTATCAATCCAAGGAGCAACTTATTGGTACAACACTACAGGACGCCGCCACGTTATCGTCTCAGTTTAGCAAAACTTGGGCCAAATCATTATAGCCGGACAGTGTCAATAATTGAGGTTGTTTCATTGCTAACCTTCTGCTCAGCCCTCCTCTCACCCCAGCCCTTATCCCCCATCTCTCTAATTTCTTCCAATCTCTCCCTCCAAGTTCATTTGTCTGAGACCTACCTCCTAATCTCTTGATCCCATTTCCGCTAAACTCCTTTTCATCCAACTCCCCTGCCTGAGCCCCATTCTATCTGACATGATAAATGGTTCCCCTTTCATTGACACTCTCCCCCTCCCTTTCAAATCCATCATTATACCCCTCAAAAAACAAATCCTCAACTACTTTGCCAACTATCACCCCATCTCCAACCTTCTTTTTCTGTCCAAGGTCCTTGGAACAAGATGTATCCTCCCAGCTCCATGCCCATCACTTGAATTGCTCCAATCTGATTTGTGTCCCTCCAATATGATCGGAATAGTTAACCACACATTCCAACACCATTCCTCTATTGTCTATCTTGTTGGAACTGCCCTCGCTTGGTTCCATCCTTCGCTCTCTGATCGTAGGCAGAACATCTCTACAGCTTCATTTCCCACCTGCACAGTCACGTTTGGAGTTTCCAAAGTCCTACCCATGGTCCCCTTCTCTTCCCACTGGTGACATCATTTGCAGACAACAGGTCAGCTTCCACATATAGACCGATGTCACCCAGCTCTACCTCTTCACCACCTCTCTCAATCCTTCCGTTGCCTCTTTTCTATCAGACTGCTTCTGAGAGCCAGTCTTGGATAAACTTTAACTTCCTCCAGCGAAACACTGGGAAGACCGAAGCCATAATCTTTGGCCTATGCCACAGACTTTGCTCCCTCGCTACTGACTCTATCACTATCCCTAGCCACTGTCACAATCGCAACCATCTGCAGCTGAAGCCCTGATTACCCTTCGATACTGACAGACTAGACTATACTAATGATCTCCTAACTGGCCTCCATTCCTCCTCCCTCCCCAAACTGCAGCTTGTACAAAACTCTGCTGCTTGAACCTTATCCTGCACTGAACCCCACTTTCCCATCACCCCGTCCTCAGTGATCTGCATTGGCTCCTGCTCCTCCAATGCTTCAAATTTAAAATTCTTGTCTTTATCTATAAGCCCCTCTATGCCTTGCGCCTCCTTACCTCTAGCTCTACAACTCTCCTGAACACTCTCTTCCTCTGACTCCAGCCTTGGGTATCCTCCCTCCCTTCGCCCTGTCATTGGCACCTTCAGTCACCTCGGTCCAACTCTCGAATTCCCTCCCCAAACCCCTCTGCCTCCCTTCTCCTCCAATGAGACCCTCCTTAAGATTCCCTCCCTTGGCCCAAGCCTTTGGTCACCCCTCGTAATCTGCCTCCAGCTCAGCGCCTGTTTCTCACCAACGCCTCTGTGGAGCGCCTTGGAACATTTTTCTACGTTAAGCGTGCTGTATAAATGCAAGTTGTTGTTGTAGGAGGTCAACTCACAATCAGTCACGTGTACTCAATGAGTTGCACCGTGTCAGGATTCTCCTTTTCCCTATACTACAATGTTGGGCATCATAACCTGAAATATCACAATATTTTAGAGACTGGTGGGTTTAATGACTACATGCTATGGTTGCACACCCATTAACTCCTTCACAAACTCCTATTTATACCATTATTTTAAATGGGTTAACAGCTGCTCTACAAAAGTGCAGACAGGAGTTTCTGCCAACATATTAAGACCATATTATGCTAAAAGCAACGCATAAAGGGAATTAAATCCTTTGGCGCTTCAAGATCAGAAGGCTGAAACCCATATATTTTTACAGAACCAATGGTAGGTTTCCATCATTTCATAGACTGACTCTCACGTCACGTGAACAGACACTCCCCACCCTACTCCCCCCCCCGCCCCCCACAACCAACAAATCAGTTGTCAAACTGTGCGAATCAACCCCTCGGCCACTGAGTTTTGCACCGAGATAGGGTTACTGTCTAATTCACTTGGTTCTATAGTAGATAACTAATATTTTCGCACAGGGTTGATTTTGTTTTCTTTGCAAAATTTTTGTTGCTGTGGTGGGTGTTGCTTCCTCTGAAAATAAAAGCAGTGTCAGAAAATGCAAGGCACCACAGGTTGCACGTTTCAGCGTGCAGGGCCTCACAGATAGGGAACTCTCTGCTCTATTGAGCTCTTTTACACAGCAAATAGCAGAGACATTCACTGTGTGCATCCGATTGGAATCATACTTTTCACTAATTGGTGGGTGAACATTTTCTGGGCATAAATAGAACAGAATGCAGAAAACCTAGGTTCATGCCCTGCATCAGAACCCAAGAGCACTGATCAAACCTCAGGTCCTACCCAGTATCAGACACCAAAAGCACTGATCAAACCTCAGTTCCTACCCAGTATCAGCCCCCAATGGCACTGATCAAACCTCAGTTCCTACCCAATATCGGATCCCAAGGGCACTGATCAAAGTACATGAAGAGTTGGCTTCCTCCTCTTTGCTGATATGGATTCCTACAATGAGCAGTGATCTATGGAGTTATCAATGCTGTTTACCACCCGCTGTATTAAGACAATGACATACAGAATGGGAGTGAGAAGGGAGGAGAGATGAAAACAGCCGGGGTTGTGATTGCTGGCGAGCGCCTGTGCTGAGTAATGTGCGTGTGAAGTTGTTGATGAGGCATCCTTTTCAGCCACATTTACAGGAGAGACACTCCCTACAAACAATCAGTTTCTCATCAGCTGCAAAAATTGGTGCACATTTGACAGCGAAAGTGATGGCTGCAAGTTGCCATGTCAGAGCTGAAGACACAGAGGGAGACAGTACCACGGTAGGAGATTCTTTTCCTGTTAGTTCCTGAAACCAATTTTTCCCACTCAGGTTGCAGTGCCTGCTGATGTCAGTTTCTAAGCTTGTGTGATATAAGCATAGCAAATAGCTAACTGTTAAATCTAGGTATTTATCAACTCATCGAAGCAGACAAGTCAATCTACCGATGACAACTGCTTCCCAGGCACAATATCGTACACCTTTATAGCCAACATTGTTTTCATAGCTGTGAGACTGTTATGCTTCACGGAGCTGTCTTTTCCCGTCAAACTCAGTCCATGTGCCTGAGCGAGTTTCTCCAGTATACCAACCTGGGGGCAGTTCCATGTACCGAGCTATACAGAACCCAGGCAATAATTGCAGACCAAACCATACACGAATCCCAGGCAACAACCAGGGATCGAACCACACATGAACCACGGACGAAGCCACATAACCAAGCCATGAACTATACCGAGGGAATGCACGGATCAATCCATGAACTATACCGAGGGAGTGCACGGATCGAGCCATGAACTATAACGAGGAGTGCACGGATCGAGCCATGAACTATAACGAGGAGTGCACTGTTCGACCCATGAACTATACCGAGGGAGTGCACCGATCGAGCCATGAACTATACAGAGGGAGTGCACCAATTGAGCCATGAACTATACCGATGGAGTGCACGGATCGACCCATGAACTATACCGAGGGAGTGCACCGATCGAGCCATGAACTATACCGAGGGAGTGCACCAATCGAGCCATGAACTATACCAATGGAGTGCACGGATCGACCCATGAACTATACTGAGGGAGTGCACCGATCGAGCCATGAACTATACATAGGAAGCACACGGGGCGAGTGGTTTACCAAAGTGGGGAAGCACACGGACTGAGCCATGTGCTATATTAAGGGAGTGCATAGACCAAACCTTGCACCAATCCGGGGAAGCGAGAAAGACCGAGGCATGCACCTGCCTAGGGGAGTGTCACACATAAGCCGAACTTATTTACTGGAGAGCTCTATAGGCTGAACTGGGTAAGATAAAAGAACTCGACTTTGTGAACCGACCTTTTACAGCACAGTGTTGTAAAGCAAGGAACAAGATCTAGGGACTGCATTGTGCACTGCATCAAGCGTAACTCCAGTTTGAACACAGCACTGTTAAACAGAAAAGAACTTTGAGGTTACAAAGCAGTTCCACCTACTGAACAGCCAGTCTCACTGGTGATACTCTTTAAACAAAATTATACAAGTGATATTCCAAAGGTAACAGATCCATTTTGAAAAACTAGATTTATAAATTGTGGGCTGGGGGAAAGAGTAGAAACCAAAAAAAAAGTTCCATTTAAAATGTTTCCCAGAAGGAAACTGTCCACAGCCATTTGGAAAGTATTTAACCCATCTGGTGGGTTAAATCAAGTTGGGTCTGTACACCTGGGCCCTTACTTTTGTAGAATGGGTGACTTTTCTTTTGCACCTGAATGAAGTGCTCAAACAATGAAATTTTAAAATGTTTTAATACAAACTTTTAAAAAAGTTGGAAAAAAAGTGAAGTGAAAATTAAACTGTCATAATCTCTAGAACATAATGGCGCAATAAGAAAATTGGCAAAAATAGAATTGGCTGGTGAACGACGTGAGCCGTTAATCTGTTCCTCAAATTGTTGTCGCTATGAAATTGTGATGTAGAGTCGCCATTTTAACCCTACAAGCTCACAGTTCCACCATGCAATTTTGGCTGCTCAGTTTAGCACTGAGCCATATGGAGCATTAGGTCTCTGGGTTAATTCATAGTTCACCTGGAGTTAGTTGATCACAAGCTGGGACAATAACTGAGACACTATAATTGGTCTCAGCACCCCTGAGCTGGGTCAGAAGAAAGTTAATACGTCAGGGATTTTTGTTCTAGATGATTGTGATGACTGTAGGAAAGCTTGTGCGTGGACATTGGACAAGAACTGGATTGGACTCGGCTATCAAAACCCTCCGTGGTCAGACAGCCTGTCAGTCATCATCCAGGCTCATGCATGGAAAATGATCATGTAGGTGAGGGACTGGAGAGGGCTAGCACCCCTGGAACTGTACCTCAGGAGAATCAGCTTCAGAGCGGAGGGACAAAAAAAATCTTTCAATTAAAGAAAGCAGTGCCTGGTGTGTCCCACGAGTAAAGCTGAGAGCGATTGTTTTCTAAAGTATGGTCTAACCTCAGCTGTGTGTTGAAACTTGTATCAACTCCTCTGACTCCCCAACAATTTTTTTTTGCACATTTACCATAAGTATCTGCATATATTTTCGATCGATGTTTTTACAAGGAGGTTGGGGGGGGGGGGGGGGCGGGGTGCAAAAGGTCACTGCCATGAGCGGCAGTAAATACTCAGCAGTGCAAAGGTGAAAGGCTGGTCAGTGGTGCACACTTCCACTAAGTCAGCAGCAAGCGGCATACCGAAAGCCACAGGGAGGAAAGTTTGCTGGTACACACAGGAAGTGGATTAGGGTGGGGAGATGCAGATGGCTCCAACTTATCAAAGTACCACTGCACCCACTTCTCCTATCATCAATCACCAACACCTACGCTGAGAAAAAAGAAAATCTGTTATTCAATATAACTGGGTGTTCAGTAATAAACAGTTTAACCAGCTAAGTTGACTGAAAATGTTTACTGATTAAACAGATTTTGGTTGCTTTTCATTAACTGACTTTCCTTTGTACCTTTGAAAACCTGCACTATTTTTCAGTAGTTGAAGGCTGCTGCTCTTGAGGAACAGATCGTTTCTCCGCTTTCTGCGGCAAACTCCAACCTCAGAAAACCACTCCCACGTAGGGCCGGGCACTGGCTTCACCCACTTTCTCTAATCTTAACTCATAACACAATTACAGAGTCTGATTGGTGCCAGTCACCGCTGGGTAGACAGCCTCATAGCTGCTTTAACATTGTACGAGGCCCGTGCTAGTGGCATCAGCTCCTGACGCGCAGCTGCAACCCAAAAGCAGACATGTTGGGACTCACCAAGGCCGAGGAGATCCGGTAAAAAGGGTCTCCACAACTGCCAGCCCTAGTACGTCCGGGCAAGTTTAACTTCAAGTTGCAGCTGGCTGCAAGAGGCCACTGTGTCGGGAGATGGTAGTATTTGTGCAGGTCTCAGTGTAATATGAAAGCAGATTAAGTTGTGTTCAAATTTTGTTTTGAAGTTGAAGACCCCGGTATCTGGTGGTCGAGGGTCATCAGAGTATGTAAAGCACTTGGAGATATGCGAGAGATGTGGTGAGGTGCTACATACATGCATGCATGCTTCTTTTCAGAAACGGTTTGTTTAAACAGTATACACATCCACAAGTAGATTTATTTTTGCACACCTATAGTCTCCAACATGTCTTCGCTGACATAATCTATTACATTATTAAGCTTTGTGCCATTCTTTCACTTGAGTGAACTGAAGCTGAAGTATCCCAGTTTTACCTATGGTCACACGTGCATTTTGTGTGTTAATATGAAGTGTTGAGCTCCCCTGCAAGGATATCAATATGAGCCATGTTAAAAAAAAAAATGAATGACAAAGGGCAAGGTAAAGTTAAGCTGGTATTCGGGAATCAAACTGTTAAATATATTTATCAGGGGGTTTGAAAAGTGTTGGAGGTTATTGCAGAAATTGTAATGTCCATTCCATTGGCAGCACTGTCATTGCTTAATATTTTAGTGCCAAATGAATTCTTAGGTTTTCTCTTTAGAAATGAGGTTATTTGGCATTTACCAACTTGTATTTTTTCTGTCGACTTTATTTTGTGTCTGTTAAGGTGAGTAATGTCAGTGCTTGGAATGGAACATTACACACAGGGTAAACCTTCCTCTACTCACTGCCTTCACCACAGCTTCAGAACAACCTCCGCTCCACCCAGAGGGTAGGCTGACTAATGCTCCCCTACAAGGCAGGAAGCACATGGGGCAATCACAATCCCACCCATTTTGACTATGTTGATAAATCCTGCTGTGAAAATGAGCGAATGAGACAGAAACTAAGATAGCTCAGCATTAAAATCTATTAAATGCTATAGATTTAATAGTGAGCTTTCACTATGGATGCTGGAATAGCCACATCTCCATGGCTGTTTCCTAGCTTCCAGTGAGAGAAAACACTCAAGGGAAAGATTTCACCTGTGTACTAAAAGTGGCAACACTGGAAGTGTGGTTAGGATTTTACTACAAACTGAGCAGAAGGGAAATTCTCACCACTTCAAAATCACACAGGTAGGCAGGCTGGAAAAAGAGAAATTCAGAAAAGGCTGGGGTGGGTGTTGGGGGGGGGCAGTGGTTACAACAATAACTTGGATTTATATAGTGTCTTTAACACAGCAAAAAAACATCACAAGGTGCTTCACAGGAGCATAAATCAGACAAAAATTGACACCAAGCCAAAGAGATATTAGGACAGGAGACTAAAAGCTTGGTCAAAGAGGTAGGTTTTAAAGAGGATCTTAAAGATGGAGAGAGAGTTGGAGTGTTTTAGAGAGGGAATTCCAGAGCTTAGAGCCTAGGCAGCTGAAGGCACGGCCGCCAATGGTGGAGTGAAGGGAGTCGGGGGCGCACAAGAGACCAGAGTTGGAGGAATGCAGAGTTCTTGGAAGATTGTAGGGCTGGGGGAGGTCACAGAGATGGGTAGGGGCGTGGCCATGGAGGATGAGAATTTCAAAATTAAGAGGCCAGTAATTTGACACCACAAACTCCGTTCCCTAGCCACTGACTCCATCCCTCTCCCTGGTCACTGTCTGAGGCTGAACCAGACTGTTCGCAAAAATGGTGTCCAATTTGTCCCCTTTCTGAGCTTCCAACCTCATAGGCAGCCATGGTGATGGAGCAGCTAAGTCCATCTCCGTAACATCGCCCGTCTCCGCCCCTGCCTCAGCTCATCTGCTGATGAAACCCTCATTCATGCCTTTGTTACCTCCAGACTCGACTATTCCAACGCTCTCTTGGTTTACCTCCCGCCTTGCACCCTCCGTATACTCTGCTGCCCATATCCTAACTCGCACCGTTCACCCAACACCCCTGTGCTCGCTGATCTACATTGGCTCCCGGTCCAGCAAAGCCTCAATTTTAAAATTCGCATGCTTGTTTTCAAATCCTTCCATGGACTCGTCCCTCCCTATCTCTGTAACCTCCTCCAGCCATACAACCCTCCAAAATCTTTGCACTCCTCCAATTCTTGCCTCTTGTGCATCCCCGATTTTCATCATTCCACCACTGGCGGCTGTGCCTTCAGTTGCCTAGGCCCTAAGCTCTGGAATTTTTTCCCTAAACCTCTCCGCCTTTCCCTCCTCCTTTAAGATGCTCCTCTTTGACCAAGCTTTTGGTCACCTGTCATAATATCTCTATGTGGCTCAGTGTCAAACTTTGTTTGATAACGCTCCTGTGAAGCATCTTGGGACGTGAAAGGTACTATATAAATGCAAGCTGTAGTTGTTGTTGTGTGCAGCAGCTAACCTGTTACAGCCACTCATTCACGTGCAGAATCTCAACATTTATAGGCAGCATCATTTCTGGACCGGTATACGCACCACCCAGAATGGTATTGAGCCCATGCGCACAAGGGTCCAAGCTTAATCCCATATCCGTAGTCCTGTCAGGTCAGACATGGGGGAGGGGGAGGCATGGATAACAGTCAGCTGGGGTTCCTACTCCTGAGTATGCGTGAACATCCAATAAAGACAGGACCAAGCTGAGCCATGATGCTCCCAGTCAAAAAGCCTCCCAATGTTCATCGTGTAGAATCACAAATCAAAAAATGCTAATTTCAAGAGGCACTTACTTCAGAATTGAAGAAAATGGGAAATTGAGGGGGTTAAAAAACATTGCTTAAAGGCTTCTCATGGGTTTGCAAAACCAAATGATTACATTTTTGTAAACATCCTATATGAAGTTGAAAAAGGGTGTGACACACCAATGTGTTTTCTCACACTTTCTGGATAGGTACACAGTAAAAGACCTGTGCTGTGAAGTAAAATCTGAAGGGTTTTATTTATTGCTGAATATTCAGAACTACAATTAGACACCGCTTTGCAAATCCTCACGGAGCCTCACATGAGCTGTAACAAACTTAACTGTTGCACAAACCCATTCCAAAGTAACATTCAGGGTCGGCCAGTACACCAACACAGTACGGCACACAGCGGCAGGATGTGGTTTTGTGCCCAGTTCCCCACACAAGCTCCTTAACTTAAACCGACCAGAAGAAAACCATCGACGACATGGGGTAAGGGAGGGGTGGAATAAATAACATTTGCAGAGTGAGTCAGCCCCCACTATACTTGCACACCTTCTAGTGGCCAGTGGGGAAGTAGCAGAGAGAGAGACTTGGAAGCAGGCTGCTCGCCTGTATTCTTGACCAAGGAACTGCGAAGGTGGGGGGGTGGGAAGAACTTTTAAGATGATAAATAATGCAAACGATAATTTAATCTTTTCATTGGCCACAGCCGAAGCACCATTCAGGTCTGCTGCAAACTTTGAGATGGCACATGCTTGTTTATATTTACATTATTAAGACAGCATGACAATTCTGAATTTCAGAACAAACAAGCTAGAATTGTTTTCACTGCGCACTGAAAGTACCTGGTAATGTCAGTAATTCTAGGATGCAGTGAAAGAATAACACTTTTTCCGACGTGCGGTAAGGGAGCACAGTCTGAGGAGGAACTCAAACCTCAAAGGGAACTGATAAGAACTCCAGCATCACTCTTAACCCTCAAGCATGGGTTAGTAATACCAATTGTAAACAATTTTACAACACCAAGTTATAGTCCAACAATTTTATTTGAAAATCACAAGCTTTCGGAGGCTTCCTCCTTCCTCAGGTGAATGTCAAGAAATCCTCGACACAGATACCACCATCACACGAGAGGACACCACCCACCAGGTACATGGTTCATACTCCTGTGACTCGGCCAACGTTGTCTACCTCATACGTTGCAGGAAAGGATGCCCCAGAGCATGGTAGATTGGCGAGACCATGCAGATACTGCGACAACGGATGAATGGACACCGTGCAACAATCGCCAGACAGGAGGGTTCCCTCCCAGTCGGGCAACACTTCAGCCGTCAAGGACATTCGGCCACCGACCTTCGGGTAAGCGTACTCCAAGGCGGCCTTCGAGACACACGACAACGCAAAATCGTCGAGCAGAAATTGATAGCCAAGTTCCGCACCCATGAGGACGGCCTCAACCGGGATCTTGGGTTCATGTCACGCTACACGTAACCCCACCAGTGAACAAAAGTTATCTGTTTTTAATATAACGGGTCATTTGCTGTCTTTCTCTTCCTTCCGGATGTTTCTGCCTCTCTCTCTCTCTCTGTTTTTTTTTGGTTGTTTGTATACTCGGTGGTACTGTAGGTAACACCTCTCTGAGCACTTTGATTGCCTTGGCAACGGGCAGTTGGAAAGATTATCTGTAATCACCAGGTATTGTTCTGTGATTTATAAATGCGAAAGGTTCAAGGATTTCTTGACATTCACCTGAGGAAGGAGGAAGCCTCCGAAAGCTTGTGATTTTCAAATAAAATTGTTGGACTATAACTTGGTGTTGTAAAATTGTTTACAATTGTCAACCCCAGTCCATCACCGGCATCTCCACATCATTAGTAATACCAAGCTCACTTGTGCTGATCACATAGTGCAGGAATATATGAAAATCTGAACACTGAGGAACTGTTGTTACCTACAGAGTGACAATCTATAATGGGGACACTCCCACCTTTAATATTGCGTTCAAAGGTTCAGGGCTGTTGTTGTAGGGTGGTGTCTGGTATATAGTTAAACTCTTTACATGTTCAGAACGTTTTTTGGGTGTCTTATTGTCATTGAGACAATGGATGGCCTCTTTTTCTTCTTCCTCAGTGGCTACCTTCCCCCCCATCCCTTGCTATCTGGTTATTTTCTTCATTCATTACTCACCAAATCAGGTCACACAAAACTTTTCTCCTCAACTTCAATTTTCTCCCAATCACTTTCTAACAAAAACAAACACATTTTACCTAATCATACTGCAGCAAAAAAAAGTCCTATCACACTGGATCAAAAAAAAATATTCTCCAAGAAAAAGTTGCCACGATACTCTCCACACAGCTCCAGGCCGAGGGTGAAGCTTTTCACAACAGCATTGCTTTAAATGATGGCAACTCTATGGTAAGTAGATTATACTATGCTCTGAGGAATAAAGTCCTGCCAAATTTGCATCTCCAGTTACAGTAGATTGATGTCCAGATGTCAGGGCCTCCATAAAGCCTTGGGCTTGATTAAATGACACATTTGCACACCACTCTACATCCACCATCTCAACATCCAGCCATGCTACTTGCATAACCCAAACCTCAACCCGACACCCATCTTCACCCTAAGTCTCAGGCTGCCCTTCACCCTCCATCTGGACCCACCGTGCCCTACTAAATACAAAGCCCAACTTCTTTTTCAGCCTCAAGCAACACCACAGGAAATCTGCTAATACATCGAAGTTTATATTTCTTGCCCCATACATTGTTAAATGCAACTTAAAACATTTAGCTTATGTTAACTCTTCTTTTCTATTACTCCCTTACTTTTCTACAACTCCTTTTCTATTGTCTTAAGTTTTTTCCAAGAATTTTCTTCACTTTGAACTCTTTCCATTCACTAGTCTTAACCAGACTTTAAAGCTTAATCACTTCAGCCTTCCCTCTTGCTGTAAGTTTGTTAACATTATCTTCTCGTTTTCTATTCCTTCTCCTCAACCAAAATAGCTGCAACAAATTCTGAGCTTTCATCTTGCATCAAATAGGGAACATTTATATGACAATAGATACAGTGTAAGTGTGCGTTTAAAATGGGCTTCAGCTGGAGAATGGCTTCTTTCATGTCCATGGGGTACCCAATACACAAAACTATCTCAATTCATCCAGTTTCAATAAGAGTTGGCTGGCTTACTTTGTTGGACAAAGGTAAGGAATCTTACAACACCAGGTTATAGTTCAACAGTTTTATTTGAAAATCACAAGCTTTCGGAGCTTACCTCCTTCGTCAGGTGACGAAGGAGGTAAGCTCCGAAAGCTTGTGATTTTCAAATAAAACTGTTGAACTATAACCTGGTGTTGTAAGATTCCTTACCTTTGTCCACCCCAGTCCATCACCGGCATCTCCACATCATGGTTACTTTGTTGGTAACACTGTTTATTCAGAAACTAACTAGTCAAGTTTGCTTGACGGTTAGACCATTATTTCTTTGAAATGTTAATGTATGCAATGAATTTGTGTACATCCCCAATGCTGTGGGATGTACACAAATCCATTATCTGTAATGGCTGACTCACCAAAGGATGTCTTGATATCTCAAGATTGAAATAAAGGCGATCAGCTATAGCAGTTCTTTTTGCCAATAGAGGCACTGAATTCGAAACCACCACACAACTTGCGGCAATCTCATGTCTCACAGCAGCTGTGAGTTTCCAACTGTGCCCGAACCTCCCCTTCAGACCAGCAACTGTTTGCTTCATCTCAAGAGCCAGTGATAGTGCAGCCCAGCAGGTTGCAGAGGGGTGATTCAAGGGAAACCAAATGCTCTCGATGTAATAAAGCGAGTCACAAAGAAAACAATTACAAAAGGTAGTCTGGGCAGTCAAGAAAATTGAATGGTGCCAGGAGCTATACAGTGGCACAAATACACAGAATCTGGCACTTCATGTGTGTCCAATCACAGTGAATGAGTAGTCAACCCAAGGTATGAAAGGCTTTTTGTTGAAAGGCACAGTCAAAGATATTCACTTTTAGTTCAGTTAGCTAAATCCACCAGTTTAGTGTCACATTATGGTCTATGGTCCAGCCCATACAACTATGTGAAAATGTTCTATAACATTCATTCTAGTAGAACAGAAAAACAATTCTACAAGTAATTTCAGATATTAAAACAATTTTACCAATCACAATCCTTTAAGCTTAAGATGAATGTTTATGCTTATGGGAGAATGGTACTTTTTTTTAAACTTAAGGTCCCCATAGTCATAAAGTACCCTCGGGTTAGTTATAGCACAATCAGTTGCAGAGTAAAGTTCCTTCCATTCTACCCTAACAATGTGCATTTGTCTCTTCTGTGCTAGTGGGTTTCCAATTCTGCACCAATCACGCTTATGGCCCCTCTGCTTGACCATGCCAATTTAGTGCCAACTATTCCCAAATTAGGGTAGGCTTTGTGGGCACCAGGAAGCTTCCGCATAAGCAATACCAAGTGGATGCTTTCATTCTACCACTCTGCATTAACCTCAAACCCAGGTCCCAGAGGTGCATCCAACTCACTACGCATCTTAAGATCCTGTTTTATGATGGGCTGCTTGGGACCCTTTTGTTTTTGACCGGTGCCTCAATTTAACATTCCACAAAACAAGCTTAGGCCGGTTTCTGCGCTGTAAATTCCATGCAATTCTGTGTAAATGTAAAAGAGCACGTATCACTTCCTGGTCTTGACTGGCTGTTTTATATTATAACACTGTTTAACCAAGGAAGTTGGTGGTTCAATGGGTTATGGTAAATTGGGAATAGGTTTTCCCACAGTCAGCAAGCTCCCCATTCTCAACTAGACCACCTAAGAAGGTGCCGGCAGGGGTGTGGGGGGCAGGCGTTGGAAGAGAAAATTAGAGGATGAGTCAACCAGTACCAAACTTACGCATCCCTCACAGTTCTAGAAGATGCAAATAAAGACATGGTAAGAGGTCACTTACCTGCTTTTTGGGAACCCAAGGAGCAAGGGAAAATGTTTGCTTCTGCCCTGATACTTAGTAAAATACAACACCTCCGCTAGATCACAACAAAAGACAATTTTGACTCATCAATCCTGCCGCAACCAGTGTCCTGATATGATAGTTCTATTGTGGACTTCCCCCGCCCAAACACTACCCACTGATGAACTCCTTTAAGGAATACCAAGGTCCTTCACCTCCCTTTTCTTTAAAATAATTAAGTTAATATTTCTATAACCTTCATATCTGCTGAGAAGAGGGTTTGAGAGCAGCAGCACAGTATAAACAGACACCTCCTGTACCAAAAGGAGTCCCACAGCTGCTTCCCCATTACCCCTCGTCCTCACTGACCTACACTGGCACCTGTTCCCCAACATCTCAAATTTAAAATTCTCATCCTTGTGTTTAAAGCACTCCTCTCCCCTCCCTATGTATGTAACCCCCTCCAAGCTAATTTCTCAGATGCCAGCCTCCTGCATTCCCCCCACTCCCTTCACCCCACCATTGTCAGTCGCACCTTCAGCCACCTAGATACAATTCTCTTACATTCCCTCCCTAAACTTCTCCACCTCCCTCTCTTCTTTTACAATCCTCCTTAAAACCCATATCTTTGACCAAGCTTACTCTCCTAATCTCTCCTCCTTTGACTCGATGTTGTGTTTTTCCAGTTGTTGTTGTTTGATCTGCCCTGTTTATCGCCAGCATGGTGGCTTGCGGTCACCACATCAATACCCCCACAATATAATTTGACAGGTCCGAGCTACATAGCATTGACACTTCTGCAGGCTCTGACTGTTACCCACAGAAGGCCCACAGTTACTCTAAATGCCAACATAAATGTAGAGCCAGTCATTGCACTTCTTGCTCAGAGGGCCAGATCCAGTTCGAGCACAAATCAAGGGGCAGTTGTGTAGTTTGTTACAAGGGGCCTGAAATTCATTCTGAACCATCTCTTGGGACATGTAACTGGTTTCTCTTGTTTGTTGAAATTTGTAAAATTTTTAAGTAATTCACCTGATGTTTTTACAACTCTGCTGTAGCCAGCATATGGTGCCTGTGATTACCTTTATTGTTTCTGGCACGTTTTTCCGTGCGGATGGTATTTCCTGTGGCACTGGCATGTAAAGTGACCATGGAATATTGCAGTGGTTATTTCGGCTGTGTACAAATGTGATCTTCAAGGTTTTCGACTCAGTAACCACGTTACAATTACCTGGATAAATCGCAATGTAACAAACAAGACTTTACTGCTCCATCAGCTAAAGCTGAGCAGGTTGTTAAAACATGGCGACCAATTCTGAAACCCTGAAGAGCACTTTTATGCACGGCCAAAACAACCACGAAAATTTCTACATCTCAGTTGCCACGGGAAATACCATTTGCATGGGAAACGTGCCAAGAACGATAAAGGTAATTACAGGCACCATACTGTGATGGACAGAACTGCAAAAACGTTAAATGAAATGTAGAGGCCAATGCTACATTTATGCTAGCACCCAAAGCAACTGTGGCAACCTCACCGCAGCCATGGGTCAGAATCCTGCAACATTCATACCGCTGTGTATCTCAAGCCTGTCAAATTGTTACAGGAGTAGAAATTTCAGTCTTGTGATTTCAAACTATCACAATGGCATTCTACCCAGTCATTGCTTGGAGACAAAGTAGATTCGAGGACTCCTTTTAGCGTGAGACTGAGCATCTGTTTATACTGTGCTGTTACTAGTGTGAAACTGAGCGAGACTGCCTCACTAATACAACCTGAAAGGGTAGACCAGTCACTGGGAACTGGGATTCTTCCCACTTGGCTCTAGATAACTTTGCAGGCTCAACGCCCATATCGGTAGGGTGTTCAAAGCTGGCCAGGTAGCAGAAAGCTTTCTGCTGGTCTGTGCTGGTAGGCCTTGCGGTTTTAGTCAGTAAAACTAAAACTCTGGGCATACTTTGGGATCTCTAAACTACAACTCAGCCCTCTGCACTTGGGTAAGTAGGATGTGTTGCTACAGGGATACTGTGTACACTCCACGTCAGCAAACAGAAATGCCACCAATGTGGATTTCTCAGTGGCTTGGTTTGGAAACTCAATGGGCGTGTCAGAAAAAAAAAATCGAAGGAGTCAGAGAGTAGGCGGACATGGCTCAAGAGAAGTTACCTTTTTTTGCATTCTCAGGATGTGGGCTTCATTGGCGAGGCTGGCATTTATTGCCCATCCTTGGTTGCCCTGAGAAGGTGGTGGCGGGCCTTCTTCTTGAATCGCTAAGCAGCAGTTTGATGCAACTGAGTGGCTTGCTAGGTCACTTCAGAGGGCAGTTAAGAGTAAACCACACTGGTGTGGGACTGGAGTCACATACTGACCAGACTGGGTAAGGATGGCAGGTTTCCTTCCCTAAAGATCAGTGAACCAGTTGGGTTTTTACGGCAATCTGACTGCTTCATGGTCACTTTTACTCATTTTTTTAAAAATGAACTCAAATGTCCATGATGGGATTTGAACTCTCATTCCCTGTATTATTAATCCAATAACATAACCACTACCCAACCAAACTCCGATACAGTAGATTACAGGCATCCATTCTGTTAAGTTTGGCAGTGTGCCTGGGCTTTAACTGCTACCACCTACCTTTGTTCCCCCATTACCCAGATGAAGTTGGTGCACCAGGCCAGCTCCCCAGAGGACACAAGGCAAACAAATGCATCTTAAAAAGCGATACATTTATTACGATGCGGGCAGCACAAAACAGCAAGGCGGCCAAAAGTTAACAAAAGTAACGGATAAAGACACACCCATGGTTATTGCAGCTCACTGTGAGCAGATGAACGCTCTGGTCTGGACCGCAGCAAACCCATCCTCATCTGCTACCAGAACACTGAAATTAGCACATCATCCAAGCAGCTTCTGCAACCACACAGCATCTCTCAGCTCTCAGTCTAAAACAAGTGGGGACCTGATAAGATCAACTCTCATCTTACTAAAGGGAAAAAAAATAAATACACATAACATGATCTTAGTAAGAATTTGTAACCATTTTAAATGAGAGTTCTATAATGGGTCATTTGTCCTCCCAGACGAATTCTTCTCAAATATCTTTGCTCCAAGGGCTGTAGCCTCTTTCCCTCCGGTATAGAAAGCTGCTTTTACAAATTATCAAAGCTTAATGTACAAATTACTGTGAAATACTTGTATATTTTGGAAAATGATTTTCTGCCTCTAATTATGTTAAATTACAACTTGGCTCCCACAGTTGCTCAGGGGCGTGTGCTGTATGTGAGCAATGCCCAAATATATTCCAATTAAATAGATGGAGTCAAACAATGGCTGCACAACACCAGCAGTCTAACCGATACAGCTTCTGGCCATCAGGTGGTTTCACTGCTTTAGGGTATTAATGACCAGGAGACAGTTCACCTGTTTTGTCCTCTCTATGTTTTGGTTAAGTTTCCCGTTTCTGTATTTTTTAAATCCCCTATCTTCATCCACTTGGTCCAAAGTCAGCAGACTGTCCTCTGTAGCTGCGAGCCAATAGCACCTAGGACTGCCCAGGCACCACGGCCCCTTCCGATTTGCCCTCTGCTCTGTGACACTACCCCCGCCCACTCCGTCACACTGCCCCCCTCACTGTCATGCGGCGCTGCCCCCCCCACCCCCTCAACATGACGCTGCTCCACACCACCCAGAAATTTATTTTCAAATCAGTGTCAAGCCTTTAAGATTAGTGCTTTGGAATTTCCTGTATTAATAGAGATTGAGAGAGAAAATAAAGGAGTTGTTGACTAATCATGGCAATCAATCTCTATCAATTTGTCTACAACAGACCCAGACATGAAATGAGGAAAACTCCCAGCGGAGGAGAGCTTTGGGAACCATAGGTCCAAATCACCTGTTCCTCCCAAGCCTGCTGTACACTTACCACATGTCGTGTCTCAAATTACTCATATACTAAAATCCCAAAATATTTTTTTCTGAAAGAAATCTAAAAGTGAAATGGGCTTAAAATCACTCAAGTAATTTGGATTTTATAACTCACTCCTGCAGGCTTTCAGTTTTGTGGTAAGTGACTAAAAAAAAAAATCAGCTGTTGCTTGAACCACTAGGATAGAACATTTTGCAATGGCCCATTGCATTTTATTTGGTTGCATTCTCGAAAGTATCCTGTCACTGCTTCAGGACTTTTTTTTTTTCATAGAGTGAACTTTTAAAAAATTTCTTAAACAAAAGTGGTGTTTGATTGTACTTTCCCAGGCTGGTTTCACACCAAGTGTGTGTAATATTGTATATCAGCAGAATCTTATCCCCTGTAATCTCATACGTAGGATTACATTGATACACAATGAAAGGACTGAAGGTAAAGTGAACATTGCCACAGATGGAAAACGCAAACTTCTAAATTATTCTACAGATCCCACGTGCCCAGAGTTAGAGGAGACCATGATAAGAAGGATGCACAACTCTCTGCACTTTGAATCAAATTAAGTTTGGAAAGTTTAGATGGTACTTTCCTAAACAGATAAGGGACTGATTAGTGCCTTGGGTTCAGCACAAAGTCCTTTCACTTCTGGGGCCTGGACTTGAATCCATTACTGACTGAAAAGATGAATATTTCTGGTCTCTACTGGCTGTAACGGTGATAAGAAAAACAAGCTGAAACCATGTCTAAACCTCAGGACTAGTCCGAACACTGCATTAATCAATATCAAAGAGTCAAAAATAAAGTCACACTGATGCTGTAAGGGTTGTACTTTTGGAAGGTGAGTTCAAGTAGATCAGTTGGGCAGAGCAAAGCAGATCTGAATTCTATCTGACTTGGTACCGTTAATGGGGGCACTGAGTGCCAAAACTAGAAACATGCCACTTTCCCAACACCTGCACCCTTCACTTCCATGAAAATTTAAAAAAATTAAAGAATGAATGACAATTACTTGGCTTCAAATGACATTTCTACAATCAGTATTTTGAGGCTTAACCACAGATCTCTTAAATGCCCTGCTTCAAAGCAATGATCCCAATAAACAGTGCTGAGAAAACCATACCCCCAAATGCCAACTCAAATTGCACCCTTTTAACACAACACAGATTGAGAGGTCTGCTCATCAGTTTCAAAATTTCACATGGACTCAAAAGGGTCTACAAGAGGGCGCTGAACACAACATCGAGAGAGAATAAGAGGACAAAATGCTCACTTCACGTAGGAAAGCTTTTAGAAGCAGTTACGCAAAGCATTTGTGTGGCTGTTTTGCATTTCTCTGTGGGAAGCACGTTCTTGTTCACACACAAACGCAAAGGTTTCCCCTTTCACATCCCTTTTCCAATTTCGTTTTAGCAATGCCATTCTGTGCCCATTTCCGTTCTCATCGCCAAACACCACTTGAAAAAGGAACACGATTTCTAACAATAGCAGGGTTTAAGATCATTGTAAAATACGGAGCATATTATGGACAAACGATCAGCGATGTAACAGGTAATAGAGCTTTGTGCTGTTGTAACAGCATAGTAGTATGTGGAAATGGGCAGAAAGCAATATGGGCCAATCCCTGTTGCTGACTTCAGCCACACTTATTGGCAACCCACTGAAAGGAGCCAATTACCTCCTCACACTGGGGAAAAAAACCAAAGGCAATCCTTGCCCATATCTTAATGGCTCTCTCAGAGCAGCATTGGCAGAAGCCTTGGAGAAGTGGGAGACTAGGGATGAAGTAATGGGATTCATAGCATCACAAAATAAGGAATAGGCCTTGGACTCTAACTTTGAACTCAATCATCATATCCCAGAATGCCAACTGAACCACTGGAGAATGGATGAAGTTTTTTTCTCTATATATTTGATTTGAGGGTGGGATATAGAAAGTATGTTGCTATATTTTATTTTTTGAAAATCTGAAATAAGAACATGGAGTTATTTTTTTGTGATTATTCATCTCCAAATTCAAGCGTTCATTATACAGTAGCACATGACATCAGTGCTCACGAGCATCCTCGTCTAGCAGCTAATTTACCAAGGGCAAGACTTTAAAAAAGCATTTACTTTCTTGGGTCTCTCTGCACCATATACCTAGTAATAAAAACAAAGCATGACAGGATGCAGATATAAAGAAGTCAGGGCTTTGCCATTGGGGTGGGAGGGAGGAGGAGGTAAATATCATCACAGGTCAGCTCCTAACCATCTACCAATGCCTACAACTGGTTCAGGAGTGGTATTGGCAAGTACCCAGGAACAGGTTGTCTGCCTTCCCTCTCAGAGAGGGCCTGCTGAAATCAGACGGTGACAAGGGAAACTCAGTGAGGATAACTGGAGGAGAGTATTTACTGATTTCTGGATGATTTGTCCCAGTTCCTCCCTTATTCCCATAAGGATCCTCATTTGCAACAACCTCTAGTTCCCTTTCCAAGTCAAATAAGTTACCCGTCTCCTCCTCGGTGAAGACTGAGGCAAAAAAACGTATGTAGCACTTTTACAGCATGCGTAGCATCAGCTATCATGCCCTCACCCAATCCCATTTTTATGGCCCCACTCCATCCTTCTCTCTTCTTTTTCTCTTAATATAATACGGTTTTTAGTTATTAACCTTCACTTCTCTTGCCATATTCAATTCAGAAATCTTCTTTGCCGTTTTAATGCCTTTTTTTAAAAAACAATTCTGGCATGCCTTTTGATATATTCCATAATATTATATAGTACTTACAGCACAGAAACAGGCCATGCGGCCCAACTGGTGTATACTCCACACAAGCCTCCCCCCCCACCCTATCAACATATCCTTCTATTCCTTTCTCCCTCATGTACTTATCTAGCTTCCCCTTAAATGCACCAAATAAGAACACAAGAACATAAGAAATAGGAGCAGGAGTAGGCCAATCGGCCCCTCGAGCCTGCTCCGCCATTCAATAAGATCATGGCTGATCTGATCCCAACCACAAATCTAAAGAACACAAGTAGTAGGAGCAGGACCCGGCCACTCAGCCCCTGGGCCCTCTCCGCCACCCACAGGGGATTGACCGATCCGAACTCAGCTTCATGTCCAATTTCCTGCCCGCTCCCCATAACCCCTAATTCCCTTTACTTCTAGAAAACTGTCTATTTCTGTTTTAAATTTATCTAATGATGTACTTCCACAGCTTCCTGGGGCAGCAAAATTCTGTATCATTTTCCATCGTAGCCTTAAATGCTTTTTTTCTCCTCTCCTTTATGAGCTGCCTTTAAGCTTGGTACCTTTGCTTTGTATGGGTAGACATTGGTCCATTGCATTCAGAATCATCTCCTTGAAGGAACTCCATAGTTCCTCCACTCCTAGCTGTATTCAAACCTTCTAGGCCCAAACTGACAAGACTTCTCAAGCACATAAAGTTGTTCCTCTTAAAATTTGGCAATTTTGTTTGGATTTTAGTAACCTCTCTACTTCTTGTAATGTCACATCTCGATCACTGGCACTTAATGCCTCACCCACCTTTGTGTTGGAGATTTGATCGTCCCTATTACTCATAATCAAATCCAGTATGTTCTATCTCCACGTCGGCTCTTTTACAAATTGAGTCATAAAACAGCCTTCCACTAACTCTAGAAATCCCTTCCCTGTCTTACCACTAGAAACAATGGCCCAGATTTTGCTGGGGCATCTCGCGGATGGTCCTGTTAATTAGATTTGTTTGCACACGTTTAGGTTTTAAAAAATTTTCCCCACTAAGTTGCTGGAAGTGCGAGCTGATAACAGCACAGTGAGGGCAACAAGGCATCTAGGACCTCGGCAAACGACGGAACAAACAGTATATTTCCTTAGCCATTGAGATTTAAGGATTGAGAAATAAACAGAGGAAGAACTGAGAAGGATAGTGAATTAGAGTGGGTGAATTCAATGTCAAATCAGGTACAGAAAGAGAAATAAAGAGAGGGAAAGAAATGTTGGATTGAGAGAAAGAGAGACAGAATGGCAAAGTAAGAAAAAAAACGTTAAATTTAAAATTTGACATTTTTAAAATCTCCAACAATTCACAACCTTAAGGAATGAGACTCCACACTTAATTGTTCACGTTCTGGGCAAGACAGGTTGATTGGCAGTCAAGGGTAATTATGCTGTTAATTACTAGACTTAACTTTGTGTGACACGTTTAATGGGCAATTAACGTGCAAATACAGGAACTTCATGATAATCACGGGGATGTGAAGGGCACGAAGCCGTTTTCGTGAAGCTAAAGGCGGAGCGGCGCAAATCGTCCAGCAACTTGAGGCGATTCGCAATTCACAAGGTATCTCTTCCTCCCCACAAGTTGCTGGCCAATTTGCACATTAATAACGGCGTGTTGTTCACGTCATTATTTTTTCAGCAAATTCTGGGCCATTCAGTCAATTACTGGTAAATTGAAATCCCCAACTACTATAGTTGGTTCCTTACTAGCCGCCTTCCTCATTCCACAGTTCCAGATCAAGGCTTTCACCCTGGCCTGGGGGTCGATAACATAACCCCAGTAATAGTTTACCTCTGTGTCTGCCCTTTTGTTTTCTCACTCGTGCCTCAATACTGGAATACTGGAGTTTATATATACTGCACTTCACTTATTCCCATGATGATTTAGTTAAGATTGCCTGGTCCAGGTATTGCTGGAAAATACATGTGAAAGAAATTTCTCAAGTGTCAACTGGGCTCAATTGGTAGAAGGTCGGGGGGTTCAAGCCCCACTCTACAATTTGAGCACAGTCTAGGCTGACATTTCAGTGCGGTACTGAGGGAATGCCTCATTGGCAGAGGTGCCATCCTTCCGACGAGACGACAAACCGAGGCTCCATCTGCCTGTTCCAATGGCCCAGCCGGACATCTAAAATCCCATGGGACTATGCAAAGTGGAGCAGGGAGTTCTCCTGCTCCATCTCATTGCTGCTTGTAGTACAGTTGCCCACAAAACAGCAACGCCACAATTTATTTCATGGTACATGAAGCAACTTGGGACATTTCTGAGATGTGATGAAATAAATGCAAGTTCTTTGCTTTCTTGGGCCAAAGTGTACAAGTGCCACTTCCAATTTTTACCCTTCCTTTCTGTGGGTAAGTGTCTAGCCTTCACTCAGCACTTCCCACTTGATGAAATAAGCAGTCACCCCAAGAGAAATCACAGATGCCAACCCGCATCCTACCATTTTGCCCCTCTCAGATTTAATGCATATGTCAACAAGGCACAATATTGTTACACATGAGAAACTGGTTACTAGAAGCAGAAGCATAAACAAGTGTAATTGAACAGAAAAGGAATGACTGTTCTTGCCATTTCTGCTTTTTGTTGATTATATGGTATCCTCTTATTCTATATTTATTAAAAAAAAGGAAGCAGATTGAACAGCCAAACGAACATTGCATGTAGTAAAAAAAAACCAGGGCAGTAATGTTATCAGGGAATTATTCAAACACATACTTACCAATGAGATTTCAACTTACCACTAGGGGGCGCTTTAGGCCGTGGGGGTACACTCTTCTTTGGGGGCAAAGCTGGTGTATCCTGTTTACTTTGAAAAGGGTCTTCGGTGAATCCCTGCCCTCCAAACTGTGCCGTGGCAGAACCAGCAAAAGGATCGGAATTTGAGGGCTGTAGATACGTTGCAGAGAACACAAGGTCAATTCTACCGTTCCTTCCAGGATCTGGTTTATAAAAAGAATTATACACTTGATGCTGGATTCCCCTAACAGGAAAGATGGGACAGTGAGAAGTGGAATTCAGCTTGTCCAGCGACAACAATGCCACTCTACTCCCAGCTGTCAGGAAGCACGGTTGTGCCGGAAATGTTGCACCGTGTCAGCTGTGCCTCCATGCTCCTGTGCTGCAACACACTGCCAACATACAGCATCCCATTACACAGGGTTCAATTATCATTAAAAGATATGCAGGTCAATTAACTTACTGTTACCATTGCAGCACTTACCTTTTGGAGATACATAAAGGTTTGGGGTACAGCTCCCAGTTGGCTCAGAGTTGAGGTGAGTAGCGAGCCATACAGATAAGCAAAGTCAACCTCTGCTCTACACTGAATTAGCTGATGCCAGCAAGGACAACAATGGCAGTTTGCTACAAAAGGTCTCAGCATGCTCAGGCTACAATCAGACAGGTCCCCAGTATCGAGCGACCCCGATGCAAAGAGCATGCGTGTGGATGTTGGGTCAAGGGCATGACTGGGCTCGGCTGTGAGATCATTCAAGATTGAACAGGTCGTCAAAACTCACTGTTCAGGCTCACACATGAAAACTTGGGCAAGGCACGAGACTGTTTGCACCCATGCAACCATAGCCCAGCAGCACTCACTGTCCTCGGGAGAGAAAGGGAGACAAGTGGAAGAAAATGTTCTGAGAATTTATTTGAAGAAAAGAAAGAAGAAAAGGAAGAAAGGAAGCATTTATATAGCGCCTTTAACGTAGTAAAATGTCCCAAGGCACCTCACAGGAGTGTAATCAGACAAAATTTGACACCGAGCCACATAAAGAAATATTAGGACAGGTGACCAAAAATTTGGCCAAAGAGGTAGGTTTTAAGGAACATCTTAAAGGAGGAGAGCGCAGTAGAGACACAGAGGGGTTTAGGGAGGGAATACCAGAGCTTAGGAAAGAAAGAAAAAGGAAGGAAAGAAAGAAAGAAAGAAAGGAAAGAAAAAAAGGTACAAAAAGATGGCGAAAGACTGAGTGGACTGAAAGAATAAGCCAAATACATAGAAGCCACACTAAGGTACATACTGTTTTACACACCACATACACAATGTAACATGCACAAAGAATTTTTTCTGATGGAATTTTTTTTTAAATTTGGGAAATGGAGACTGAAGAAGGCCCCCCCCTCCCCTCTCCAAAGTGCTGAGCCATACTATTTAAAAACTCTGGCTGACATCTGTATTGAGGAAAACACTAGCAGTAACACTTATCTGAAGAGCAGAGACTGCAATGATTAGGAACATAGGAACAGGAGTAGGCCATTCAGCCCCTCGTGCCTGCTCCACCATTTGATAAGATCATGGCTGATCTGTGATCTAACTTCATATACCTGCCTTTGGCCCATATCCCTTAATTCCTTTGGTTGCCAAAAAGCTCTCTCAGATTTAAATTTATTAACTGAACTAGTGTCAATTGCCGTTTGCGGAAGAGAGTTCCAAACCCTTTGTGTGTGGAAATGTTTTCTAATCTTGCTCCTGAAAGGTCTGGCTCTAATTTTTAGATTGTGCCCCCTACTCCTAAAATCCCCAACCAGCGGAAATAGTTTCTCTCTATCCACCCCATCTGTTCCCCTTAATATCTTATAAACTTCGATCAGATCACCCCTTAACCTTCAAAACTCTAGAGATACAACCCCAATTTGTGTAATCTCTCCTCGTAACTTAACCCTTGAAGTTCAGGTATCATTCTAGTAAACCTACGCTGCACTCCCTCCAAGGCCAATATGTCCTTCCAAAGGTGCGGTGCCCAGAATTGCTCACAGTACTCCAGGTGCGGTCGAACCAGGGTTTTGTATAGCTGCAGCATAACTTCTGCCCCCTTGTACTCTAGTCCTCTAGATATAAAGGCCAGCATTCCATTTGCCTTCTTGATTATTTTCTGCACCTGTTCATGACACTTCAATGATCTCTGTACCTGAACCCCTAAGTCCCTTTGGACATCCCTTTGAATTAGTCAGGGTGGATTTGGTCATTAATATGCTGGAGGTAACTAAACCAGTGGATGAGGGCTATCCAGTGAGCATCATGGGATCAATAATAAATGAGCTAGTTGGATTAATATAGAAAATACAGTGACCAGCAGAGTTCTTCAATGCTGTTCTCTAGGATCCCTGTCATTGAAATTAGTCATTAATGACTCCGATATAAGGGCTTCCCATAATGTTATGTGATTTGCTGATGGCAACGAGCTATATGGATAGGTGACAAATAACAGAACGATGTGGGCCACTTAAGTTGACAGACTAAGGAACGGCAGGTGGATGTTAATCTAGAAACAGAAATGTAAAGTATGATGGAACACCGAGCATTTGTACACAATTAGAAAAAGCCACGGTGAAGAGGATCGAAGTGTGATCACTGAAGGCTGACAGTCAATGAAAAATTGTTCTTAACAAAAGGTTACACCTGAAGGGCATGCGACTATAAGCCAAGATCAGATTGTAAGGCCACATTTGGATTTCTATTTGCAATATTGGGCACCCTACCTTCAAAAAAGACACCCATGCACTGGAAACTCACCAGTCGAGCTTGAGTAGTGGGGGTGGGGGAAGAGAGGGGGAGAAAATTGGCAAAAAAAGGCCACTTACATCGTAGCAAAATGACAAGCATCAATAATCAAACACATACAAGAAAGTGAAAAATGTTGGCCCAGAAGAAAATAACTCCTGAGAATAAAACTTTAGAAAGCAAATGAAGTAAAGCCAAGTGGAATAGCACAGGTAAGTGAGTCAGCAAACAGAGAAGTTTTTTCAGATACCAATAAAAGAAAAACCGAGGAGTTGTAATGACCAAAACAATGGTACGATGCAGCCCCATTATTCTCACCCCTCACTCATATCCCCCAAAAATCAGGAACTTCATTATAAAATTGATTTATCAGTCCCTTCTCTTTCAAAACCCTAAGTGAGGTCATTCATCCAGTAAAGGTGTTTTTCAGGAACAGTTTGCAACAACTTTACCCAATTTTCACAGGATGCAGAGTAATGTAGAACTTGGCACTGTTAAATAGGGATGCTATTGAGGCTGCTGTGGCTGCAAAGGGCAAAACCACAGCTATGGTCCTTTAGGTAATCCACTCGAGATAATCACCTCAATAATAAGTCATAGCACTTGTGCCATAGTGATCCACTTATGGTATTTATCTCTAGAATAGAATCATAGAAGGTTACAGCACGGAAGGAGGCCATTTGGCCCATCGAGGCCGTGCCAGCTCTATGCAAAAGCAATCCAGCTAATCCCACTCCCCCCCACCCCCCCCAAATGTTTTCCTTTCAAGTACTTATCCAGTTCCCTTTTGAAAGCCACAATTGAATCTGCCTCCATCACCCTCTCTGGCAGTGTGTTCCAGATCCTAACCACTCACTGCATAACCTTTGGTTCTTTTGCCAATCACCTTAAATCTATGTTTTCTGGTCCTTGACCCTTCCGCCAATAGGAACAGTTTCTCTCTATCTACTCTGTCTAGACCCCTCATAATTTTAAATACCTCTATCAAATCTCCCCTCAATCTTCTCTGTTCCAAGGAGAACAACCCCAGCTTCTCCAGTCTATCCACTTAACTAAAGACCCTCATCCCTGGAATCATTCTAGTTATTTTTTTCTGCACCCTCTCTAAGGCCTTCACATCTTTCCTGAAGTGCAGTGCCCAGAACTGGACACACTACTCCAGTTGTGGTCGAACCAGTGTTTTATAAAGGTTCATCATGACTGCCTTGCTTTTGTACTCTTATGCCTCTATTTATAAAGCCCAGGATCCCATACACTTTCTCAACCTGCCCTGCCACCTTCAAGCTGACAAGGTTTCAAGTTCACATCGTTAATTGTTACATACAGAGGCACAACTGAGGTTTCTGTTCGCGCAGATATACAAGTTTTAAATGCAAACTTTTGCTAAAAATTTAAATTCTGAGATTTAATAAAATCAGCTTCTTAAATGCGGAGTCCGAAGCACTGTCCACTTCAACATTAAAGCTGCGGTTATACTGGTCTTTAGCTGCTGGCTCCTGCAGCATAGGTTCTGCACAGCCTGCAGTTATATTAAAATCTGCCAATTAGATTTTGTCCAAATAGGGACCAGTGACCCTCAGCTTTTACTGAGTCCTTCTGGGGCTCGTAAACGTGATGCTGAGACACATATTCTCTCCGCGTGACATCATGATTCAACGTCAGTACGTCACTACTGCACTAATGTGTTACAGCCGGTCAGCACATGCATGGGGGAATGTGGGACCCCACAATGCAGCTAGTGTGCAGGAAGGCCTGAAGCACAGTACAGAGGTAAATGTGGGAGAGTGGCAGTTAGCTCACTCTACCAAGACCTGGCTGCATTGTAAAAGCAGCGTAACAGAATCATCTGCAGTATTTTTCTTTGGTGGGGGGAGAACGAGAAAAGCAGAAACTCGCTTTGCTGGTACTGTCGCAGCAGGTTTTCTTAAAGGAGAAGGGAAATTGTTTGGAAAAGAAGCCAGAGTGTGTACACTCAGCACAAAGCTCCCCTCACCTCACACTTTCAAACACAAGTTTATATCATATACATCTCACCAGTTACTAAATACCCTCAATACTACCCATTATTTTTAGGTGCGGGAAGGCCATCATGTCACATGCTCAGGCATGTCATGAGCAACGCCATAGGAGACCCACCAGTATATTAGAAATCCTGCGCATGCGAGCACTTGCTGTCCACATTCCTGATGTTGCAATTTTCAGTAATTTACAATTGAGACTGCCTAAGTAAACATTTCTAATAGAATTTTCATATGTGAATAGTAGCCTGGCACCGTGTCAGTGGCACGAGTCCCAGCTCTTTCTAACTCCGTCAGCCATTTTGTTTTTACCCATTTTGCCCTCTACGCAGTTAAGTTTTATTTTTTTCATTTTATCACTTTATTAATGTAATGTATTTTTAATTTAATATGTTTTTCATCCTTTCAGCCTCCTATTTCCCTTATCTTGGTCTCAAGCGTCAGTCTTTTGACCTCCGCTGCCCATTGCCTTGCTCCAAAAATGGGCCTCTACAAAGTCGGCCACCAGACTGTGTGGCTCCAGCAAAAAATTCAAATACTTGCCTGTGGCACAAAGATCAGGGCTCCAGGGAAAAATCATACATCTTCCCAAACACAGGACACATCCACTGCTCAAACACAGACAAACCATACATTACAGGACACGTTTACTGCTCAAACAAAGTCCTATGGTACATTACAGGACATATCCATTGCTCAAATACAGACCTACGATACATTACAGGACATATCCATTGCTCAAATACAGACCTATGATACATTACAGGACATATCCATTGCTCAAATACAGACCTATACAGGGCATATCAACTGTTTAGACACAGGAACTAACAAGATATAAGTAAAAATTTCAACAGACAAATCCCAGAAAATATACTACAAAAAAGTCAGACACTGAAATACTACAGGGACATATTGCTTCAACTCCAGACAGAAATCAATGAATCAGATATTCAAATGGCTCAAGAGTGAAAGACTTCCAGACATAGGAAATTGGACATGAATTTAGATTTGAGGTTTGGATCAGATCAGCCATGATCTTATTGAATGGTGGAGCAGGCTCGAGGGGCCAATTGGCCTACTCCTGCTGCTATTTCTTATGTTCTTATAGTGTGCAGATATCAACAAAGACACAAATTTGTAATTCCAATCACAGATATAAATATAGAGCAGAAACACATCACCACATAACACCAAGACCGATAAACAATATGACAAAACTTCACACGAATACATCAAGTGATAAAAACAAATATTACCATCAAATAAAAACACAGCCATAAGGATCACACAGAGACACACGATGACCTCAGACAAAATAACACAAAACACTAGAAGCTTAGCTGGGCCAGCCATATCAACACAGTATCTACAAGAGCAAAGCAGAGGCTGGGTGCTCTGCAATGAATGGCTTTCCTCATGTCTCCTCAAAGCCACTTCACCGGCTACAATGCTCAAGTTGGGAGTGTGATGGAATTAATATCGAACACTTGCCAGGAAGGGTGCAGCTGCAACACTCAGGAAGTTCAACACCATCCGCAACAGGGCTTTTCAGTTGACTGTCACCGGTCACCATGGTGAATATCCACCCCCTCCATCACTGGCACACTGTGGCTACAGGATGCACTGCAGCAACTCAACAAGGTTGCTTTGACAGCACCTCCTTCCCCTGTGACCTTTACCACCAAGAAGGACAAGAGCAGCAAAGTCGTGGGAACTCCATCATATCCAAGTCACACACTATCCTGACATGGACATACATTGCCATCTCTTCATAATCACTGGGTCAATATCCTGGGATACCTTTCCTAGCAACATTGTGGGAGCACCATCAGCACAAGAAGTGCAGCAGTTTAAGGCGGCTCATTCAAGACTCAGTGCGCACGAGTCCACAGCACAAAGCTGCCCATGACAGGCCATAAGGGCTGCTTGGTGTCATCAGTTGAAAAATGCACACTAACCCAGTATAGGGTTACTGTTAGAACAGACTAGAGTATAGGAAGCTACACACTTTATCTGATCTGTGCTGTGCCAAATGGAATGACTTGACGCTGCGCCACAAAAGTGGAAACAAATGTGTTCTCTTTCACTGCACCATATCCCTCATTCTGATGAGCACAAAAAATTTGCAATGTCTCCAAATCAATAGAGCTTTCGATATGATGATACTAGTAACTAAATTAATGTTAAATAACTAATATTGCTACTTTTACTTTATTAAACCAGTCTACAACAAAACTAAAGAGAAAACTGTTAGAACTTGGATAGTCCAAAGAATATGATCACTCCCACCAACATGGGGTTATGTCGTACGCAGTAGCTGGTGGTATAGCACGGTGCGCTGGATCACCAACACCCAGTGCCGTGGCGGTGGAGTCACGCAGCTTCTAACCCCATGACACCTAGTGGCCAATCTCAGCTGTGCTGCTGTGGAGAGGCATGTCCCCAAAACACGAGGGACAGTTACCTGCTCACACCCCCTCCTAGCAACTGGCTTCAAATCCTAGAAGCAGAGCCCCGTTTCTTGGGATGGGAAGGAGGAAGGGAAAAAAAAAAACAAGAAACCCAACCATTCGTTTAAATTTTCAGCAGCCAAATTTCATGTGTAATTCATGTCACATGAAGAACAAAAGTCACCTGTATGCCCACAGCAAGTTTTGGAAACCAAGTGGAATAGGTGATGGCTAATTCTGTGTTAAATATTGACGTTAGAGAGGCATAGTTACTCATAATACGTGAAAGCCCCCAAGTTTCCTAGAAATCTATATTTTGTGTCTCTTAATGGCTGGTGCTGTATTTTTTTTATGACTGTGGTTTTACATCAAACATAAAAGTTGCATTTGGGCCTAAACTAGGCTTTTAAAAAAAAATCGACATGAAAGTTCTTCTTTATGCTTCATTTATATTTACTGACTTATCTAGGGTTAAAATAAATCATATTTTAGGACTTTTTGTAAACACATTTATCAATTGTGAAATCAGAGTTCCATTGTCTCTACCATACAGATTGAATGTGATAAACTATTCTTCCAGACACTGTTTGTCTGAGTCTCAGTTTTTTGTTCACATGCTTACTGAAAGTCTCTAATTCAGCTGCTGTCTCTGCATTTGGAGACCCTCATTCACAAAAAACTTTCTTGCCAACCTGTCACCGCAGCACTTTCCTGTAGTACCTAGGAGGGAACGAATACCTAACTGATTGCAAACGTCGAAAAACACCGTGTAGTCTGTGCACCAAAGATATTTTAAGCACTGTTTCCATCCATTAACCGCTGTAACGTTTCTTGGTCTTCCTGAGTTTCTGAAGGTGCTCCTGATAATTCCCGAAGTCACTGTTAAGACATCAATCTACACCCCCCGTGGAGCTAATGTCACTGGATTTCCTTCTGGTCTGTCAAATCCGATGGGTACAGTAACCTATTGGTTGTGGTACAGGACGAGCAATCAAGAGGTCACGAATTTAAATCACACCGTGACAAATTGTACTCAATAAATCTGGTAATTTATAGGCTAGTAACAAAAAGTGACCATGAAAACTACCAGATTATTGTAAAAACCCAACTGGTTCACTAATGTCCTTCAGAGAAGGGAACTTGCTACTGCTGCCTGTGACTGCCTCCCACACTAAGCGGTTGACTCTTACCTCAGGGTAACTAAGGATAGGCAATAAATACTTTCTTGCCAGTGTTGCCCACAACCCAAAAACAAATAAAGCTGATTGTTCCTTCAACTTTCATCTTCTCTCTATAACTTGACATGTGTAGCAATAGAAACCTTCCAACTACATGATACTGAACTTGATGTCAGTGTGGTCCTCCACCATGACTGGCGATAGATCGACCAACTACCTGGGAATTCTTGCTTTTTACATCCAACTCTTTCATAATTTTAAATGACTCCTGGTCGTGAGCAAGGGGAGAGTGTGGGGAAAGAGAGCAGATGGACAACCCTATACCCTGGCCCTGCTAATGCTTCTCTAAACTGGGTGCAAAAAAGAGCAACCCAGTGACTGCATTAGTTCCAATTTTCTCTGTAGAGAGGCACTTATTCTCAGATCATTCTCTTACAGTGTGGCTGAATACAGAACTCAAAGGGTGTGAGTATCGAACTCGTGTCCCCCGATGGGCTGCTACGATGTACTGTACCACAACTCTCCAACCCTGGCTGGCACTTCTCTTCTTGTGAAGTTTCCTTCTATATTTGCCCACACTTCACTGCCATTTCTTTCTACTGCACTAAAAGGAAAATGGCCACCTCAAGTTTATGCGCATGAGGGCCCAGAAACCAAAGATTCGTGCTGCCTTTTGCTTGAAGGTGGCAGCCTTCATTACATCAGAATTTTCATACGACATTTACGATAGCAGCTGCATGAACAAGGTGTGAAAATCGCTTCATGAAGCTGCTGAATTCAAAGTGGGCTCAAATCCATCCAGACTGTCTCCTCACTTTAGTGGTATAGTTTGTATCAAACCGATGAAGTGCGATAATATCTCTTAAATGGCCAAGTGGGTAGAAGGCACCATGAGGAACCATACAGACCACAGGATCACTGGTTTAATTCCTATTGTGTGCTGTTTAGTGGATCTCAACATGACAGTATTTGGGGGGGGGGTGTAATAACTGGCCTCAGTACCTTGGGTTATTGGGGGTGAGGGGAGTAAATCAGCCAGGCTTCCCAATCTTGACTGCTATCCAGTGACCCTGGCTGAAAAATGGGCATGTATATGTTGAGTTAAAACAGAATGGGGCTCTGCTCTGATGCCGTGCCAAGTTAAATATCTTGCCAGTTCTTATCATCTAGGTTTACACATGAAGAATTTTTATTTTATGCATTCATGGGATGTGGGCATCGCTGGCAAGGCCAGCATTTATTACCCATCCCCAATTGCCCTTGAGAAGGTGGTGGTGAGCAGTCTTCTTTAACTGCTGCAGTCCGTGTGGTGAAGTTACTTCCACAGTGCTGTTAGGAAGGGAGTTCCAGGATTTTGACCCAGCGACGATGAAGGAACAGCGATATATTTCCAAGTCACGATGGTGCGTGACTTGGAGGGGAATGTGCAGGTGGTGTTGTTCCCATGTGCCTGCTGCCCTTGTCCTTCTAGGTGGTAGAGCGCCCGGGTTTAGGAGGTGCTGTCAAAGAAGCCTTGGCGAGTTGCTGCAGTGCATCCTGTGGATGGTACACACTGCAGCCACTGTGCGCCGGTGGTGGAGGGAGTGAATGCTTAGGGTGGTGGATGGGGTACCAATCAAGCGGGCTGCTTTGTCCTGGATGGTGGCGAACTTCGAGTGTTGTTGGAGCTGCACTCATCCAGGCAAGTGGAGAATGTTCCATCACACTCCTGACTTGTGCCTTGTAGATGGTGGAAAGGCTCTGCAATCAGGAGTCAGGAGGTGAGTCACTCGCCGCAGAATACGCAGCCTCTGACCTTGTAGCCACAGTATTTGTGTGGCTGGCCCAGGTCAATGGTGACCCCCTCCCCCCCCGCCAAGGATGTTGATGGTGGGGGATTCGGTGATGGTAATGCTGTTGAATGTCAAGGGGAGGTGATTAGACTCTCTCTTGTTGGAGATGGTCATTGCCTGGCACGAATGTTACTTGCCACATCAGCCCAAGCCTGGTCTTGCTGCATGCGGGCACGGATTGCTTCATTATCTGAGGGTTCACGAATGGAACTGAACACTATGCAATCATCTGTGAACATCCCCACTTCTGACCTTATGATGGAGGGAAGGTCATTGATGAAGCAGCTAAAGATGGTTGGGCCTAGGACACTGCCCTGAGGAACTCCTGCAGCGATGTCCTGGGGCTGAGATGATTGGCCTCCAACAACCACTACCATCTTCCTTTGTGCTAGGTATGACTCCAGCCACTGGAGAGTTTTCCCCTTGATTCCCATTGACTTCAATTTTACTAGGGCTCCTTGGTGCCACACTCGGTCAAATGCTGCCTTGATGTCAAGGGCAGTCACTCTCACCTCACCTCTGGAATTCAGCTCTTTTGTCCATGTTTGGACTAAGGCTGTAATGAGGTCTGGAGCCGAGTGGTTCTGGCGGAATTTAAACTGAGCATTGGTGAGCAGGTTATTCATGAGTAGGTTATTGGTGAGTAGGTGCCGCTTGATAGCACTGTCGACGACACCTTCCATCACTTTGCTGACTTGGATGGCTGCTGGTGTATATGGAATCGTACTCCAGCAAGAGACACCCCTTGGGCTTTATAGAGAGCTGAGAGAGGGGAAAAGAAGTGTCTGAATGAAAGAGGAAACAGAGCTTCTCAGATGCAGCTTTAACAGTGGGGTTCTATTAGGGAAATAACGATGCCAAGTAAGTTCCTGGATGAAGGACTAACGTGCAGCCAAGGTAAAAAGGTGTTAGCTGTTGAACTCGCAAGAGCTTTTTTTTTTTAAGAATTGTTAAGCAAGATTTTCATTGCCTAGCTGAAGGGCAATGATAAGATCAAGAGTTAGTGATTCAGCTATTTCACTGCAGGAAGAAAGTAGGTTGTGCATACTCAGCACAAACAATCTGAAGCAAGTTGATGCATGTAGGGTCAAATCATCAGAAAAAGAGTTGATATAGTTCAAAAGGGGAGGGGAGATCACTGATTTGAAAAAGGGAGGAAGAGAACAGAGCCCTGGGAAATCCTAAATTTAATGGAAAAAGAGTCATAGGAAAATCCATTAATGACTGCACAGTGCCTCAAGACAAAACTAGATAACCAGGAATATTACTTTGGTGAGACAATATGGGATGGTAACTTGTTTAAAAGTGCATAGCACCAGACTTGATAAAGACTTTGGAAATGTCCTTTGTGATGGTAAACGATTCACCAAAATGTGGTGAAAACCAAACTGGTGATCACAGATTCGGCCCGAACCTGCAATGTGATGGATAACAGAACCAATAACAACTTCCATTAACTTTAAATAGTACAGACTTACAGGCAATATGGTGGTAGTTGAAAGGGTAAGAGGGATCGGCTTTATTAGAGGTGGGAAAAGATGTACAGAAATAAGTTTCCAAGGAGAAGAACAGAAGAAAGAGACTGAACAGATCGAAGGGACAAGGGTCACAGATCTTGGGGATGACAAGAGGGATAGTAACAGGAGCAGAGAACTTGCTGGAGTTAAGAAAGTGATGGATCTAACAAGCATGGCAGAAATAAAACCTGGTGCTGGTGGCAGTGTTAGAAAAGAATGGAGCACTAGAGGGAGGTTCTTTACCAAGAGCATCGAAGTTAGGTTTTGTGGGAGAGAAGGAGCCACAAAGGCCATGCTTTTTAGGATAACGTGACAATCAAGATAGAAAAGGAAGATTCCCACACATCACAAAAGACAACTTTAGCAATGCTTTCTGGCAACTTAATCAGATAGTGGTTCTTCACTCAACAATTTACATCCATGTACAAAAAGACATCACAAAGTGCTTTGCAGGGCAGAAAAAAAGTGCACCCCTCATCTTTCATTCTCCCTCTTGCCTCTCTATTTAAATTATTACTACTCTGAACATTCCTCTTCTTACCCTTACAAGTGGAGCATCCTAGAAGCTCTTCCTTGCCTCCTTACTGTGCTGAAATCAAGATTCACTGCACTACAACTCTCACTCGTTCTTTCTCAGCACCTCAAACACCTGTGGAACGCTTTACTTCCCTTAGTCTTCCTTCTACTTCTTTATTGACCTCGTCTTTCTTACTCTTCTCAACTTTGATGGTACCTTGGACTTTCATGAAAACCATGGACATATTCCATGATAATGTGCACAATGGCAAACGTCCAAGAAAACCATAACTTCACATCAGGTTAAGATCTCACTGATTCAAAAAGGATTAAAATAGAACAGCAATATACCTATAAATCCTGGTGATCCACTGTGGATTATCATTTCATAATATTGCCATGACTACCTTGCTAACCTGCCAGAGCGGAACAATTTCCCTGATGGCTCAGCAAGTTTATCCAGTAAATAGCTGAGCTTTACAGACCAGGAATCTCTGATCTGCACAACACAGAATTAAACTGAATTGACAACATGGAAATGGGAGTTTATCCTCCACACGAGTAGTAGTCCTAAACCCATGTGCCAGTCCTGTTCTCATATCCCTTTATTCCCCTTTCCTTCAACCACCTATCTAACCTATTCTTAAACGTCAAGATAGTCTCGGCTTCAATCACCAACTCTGGTAGCACATTCCACAGCCTCACTACCCTTTGTGTAAAAACTTTTCTCCTTCTCTCTGTCCTAAATCTCATAAGAACACAAGAAATGGAGTAGGCCATACGGCCCCTCGAGTCTGCTCCTCACTCAATAAGATCTTCAACCTCAACTCCACTTTCCAGCCCGATCTCCATATCCCTAGATTCCCTTAGAGTCCAAAAATCTATCGATCTCAGCTTTGCATATACTCAATGATTGAGCATCCACAGGCCCCTGGGGCAGAGAATTGAAAAGATTCACAACCCTCTGAGTGAAGAAATTCCTCCGTATCTCAGTCTTAAATGGCCGACCCCTTATCCTGAGACTATGACCCCTAGTTCTAGACTCTCCAGCCAGGGGAAACAGCCTCTCAGTCTCAAAGTATCGGCCCATTCTACTCAATCTCTCCTCATAGGACAACCCTCTCATCCCAGGAATCAATCTAGTGAACCTTCATTGCACAGCCTCGAAGGCAAATATATCTTTCCTTAGGTAAGGAGACCAAAACTGTACACAGTACTTCAGGTGTGGTCTCACCAAAGCCCTGTGCAATTGCAGCAAGATTTCGTTACTCTTGTATTCCAACCCCACTTGCAATAAAGGCCAACATACCATTTGCCTTCCTAATTGCTTGCTGTACCAGCATGTAAACTTTCTGTGTTTCGTGTACAAGGACACCCAAATCCCTCTGCACACCAACATTTAATTGTTTCTCACCCTTTAAAATATTTTGTTTTTCTATGCTCTCAGCCTTCAGTGCTTTTATAAAATGACCCTCCATAAACTTGAGCTCACCCAAAACTCTGCTGCTCGTATCCTAATTCGCACCAAGTCCTATTCATCCATCACCCTGGTGCTCGCTGACCTACATTGGTTCCCGGTCCAGGAACGCCTCGATTTTAAAATTTTCATCCGTGTTCAAATCCCTCCAGCCCCTGTAATCTCCACCAGCCCTACAACCCTTCGAGGTCTCTACGCTCCTCCAATTCTAGCTTCTTGTGCAGTCCCGATTTTAATCACTCCACCATTGGTGGCTGTGCCTAGTAGTCACGGCCACCAATGGTGGAGTGATTAAAATCGGGACTGTCTAGTACCTAAGCTCTGGAATTCCCTCCCTAAACCCCTCTCCTCCTTAAGACACTCCTTAAAACCTCTTTGACCAAGCTTTTGGTCACCTGTCCTAATATCTCCTTAAGTGGCTGTGTGCCAAATTTTGATTGATAATCGCTCCTGTGAAGCACCCTGGAACATTTTGCTATGTTAAAGGTGCTATATAAATGCTACCTGTTGTTGTTGTAATCTCCTTTGTTCTAATGAAAATGGCTGATCCTAGCTAGGGCAACAGCAGGCTGCTAATATTGGCCTCAGGGTTTCAGGAAGGCGGGGGGGGGTGGGGGGGCGGGCGAAAAGAGGAGAATACTGACTGATATTTAGGTCCCGCTGCAAGTTCACGTGTGGATACTGGGGGAGGACAGGACAGAGCTTGGATGTGAAGCTTCACCCGATAGAATGGCCCATCAACATTCATCGTCGAGGCTCACACATAATCAACATCCATTGTTGGCTACATGGGCAAGGTATGGGAGAACAGCCAGTGCCTTTGGATCAGCACCACCTGACACAGCCCCAGGAGGGGAGGATCATTGCCAGGGCAGCCACCAATGCAGATGTGATTAGACATCAACTCGGAGCTCACTGACCAACATATTTTTGTTATTTGTTCTCAGATGTGGGCGACACTGGCAAAACCACCTTTGTTGGCTAGGCCAGTTCAGAGGGCACTAATAGTTAACTGTTGAGGGCTCACAGGTTAGCTGCCCTAAACAATATTAGTGAGTCAGTGGTTTGTTTTTCTTACAACAATGGTCATTGTTTTCTGAAGCCAGGGCACAAATGACCAGATCTATTGAATTTGATTTCACAATATGCCATGGTGGGATTTAAACACTCAACCTCTGGGTTGCTAGTCCTGTACCATAACCACTACACTACCACCACGCACCCAATCCTGACTATATATAGAATAAAACAGCTCCCACAATCTCCACTTGTGTCTATTTCTCATAGACACACATTAATCAACACCAACAAGGCACAAGTCAGCATACTCTCCATTTGCCTGGATGGGAGTAGCTGCAACAATATTCAAGAAGCTCGACACCATCTAGGACAAAGCAGTCCACTTAATCGGCAAGTTCCCCACCATCCTGACTTGGACATATAACGCCATTCCTTCATAGTCACTGGGTCAAAATCCTGGAACTCCTAACCTGACAGCACTGTAGGAGCACCTTCACCACGTGGACTGCAGTGGTTCAAGAAGGCGGCTCACCACCAGCTTCTTGAGGGCAACTAGAAATGGGCAATAAATGACAGCTTTGCCAGCGACACCCATATCCCAAGAATGAATGATAAAAAAAAGATATACAATGTTAAGCCTATAATCTTGAGCTTCAGATTTATAAACACTTAAACGTGTGCTCCAGTAGTTCATATCAATGCAAACCCTTTAATGAGATTACTGTCTTGTGGTGACACCCCAGAATCTTTTGAAATTCTTCTAAGATCAATAGAACATGTTTAAATCGTGCAATTCTCATCCAATTGGTAACTTTTTCTTGTATACTAACTCATCTTTCAGGCAAGATGTTAAACCTAGGCACCTGCTCAAGTGGACATAAAAGATCTCATGGCACTGTTTGAAGAGAAGCAGGGAATTAAGAACATTAAAACATAAGAACGAGGAGCAGGAGTAGGCCATACGACCTCTCGAGCCTGCTCCGCCATTCAATAAGATCATGGCTGATCTTCGACCTCAACTCCACTTTCCCCATATCCATTAGAGTCCAAAAATCTATCGATCTCAGCCTTGAATATATTCAACGACTGACCATCCACAGCCCTCTGGGGTAGAGTATTCCAAACATTCACCACCCTCTGAGCGAATAAATTTTTCCTCATCTCAGTCCAAAATGGCCAACCCCTTACCCTGAGGCTATGCCCCTATTTCTAGACTATCCAGCCAGGGGAAACAACCTCTCAGCATCTACCCTGTCAAGAGCTCTCTCAGAATCACATATGCTTCAATGAGATCACCTCTCATTCTTCCAAACTCCAGTGTCTTGGCCAGTATTCCTCCCTCAAACCAACACCATCAAAAACAGATCATCTGATCATTCATTCATCTCTGTTTGTGGGACCTAGCTGTGTGCAAATTAGTTTCCACATTTTCCTACAAAATAACAGTGACTGCGCTTCCAAAGTAATCCATTGTATGTGAAGTGCTTTGAGATGTCCTGAGGATATAATGCAATATTTGTGGGGGAGGGGGTCAGCCTAAACAAAGAAATTGGCAAACCACGAGAACAATAAAGCCTCTCTATATGACCATCAGATGTGGTGCTGTATGGTAACTGCAGCAGTGCGTGAACAGAACTGATAATAGATTAGCTGCACTGTACTATAGTATGAATACAATACATAGTAAAATAGAGTGGGAGAAATGTGCTAAAACCACGAGGAAATCCTGCTCTATTCTATCTGCTTGTCATGTTGGTGATGTGACAATCTCATCTAATTTTAAACTTTCATTAGTGCTGGGAACTTGTACCACCCAACACTCACACACATGACTATTAATATCGGGACTCGTATTTAACTTTCCAATTACCAACTTCAAAATTGAAAATACTACTTGCAGGGCTCCACCTACCCCCGCTGAGTTGGAAACAAGTCACACTTTACATACTTGTAAGAATTATTTATCAAAGCTGAGTTGTCTTTTTTAAACTGCATAGTTCAGTAAATCATTAGATATGGATAAACAACCGTGAAAGTTATAGCGGGGGTGGGGGGTTTAAACTAATTTGGCTGGGAGATGAGCACCAGGATGTAGCAATGGAAAGGAGAAACAGGGGGCACAAAGTATCAGAGGAGACAGATAGCACTAGAGCAAGTAATAGTACAGTATTAGGTAGGATCAGACTAAGAGAGAGTACAAGAAAGTCTAAGACTGGTTTGCAGTGCATGTGTATAAAGGCACGATGCGTGGTAAACAAGGTTGGTGAGCTGCAGGCACAAGTAGCCACATGGGAATACGATGTCGTGGTGATAACGGAGACCTGGCTGAAAAAAGGACAGGATTGGGTATTCCTGGATACAAGGTGTTCAGGAAAGATAGGGAAGGAAAGAAAGGAGGGAGGATGGCAGTATTGATTAAGGAGAAAATTTCAGTACTGGAGAGAGAGAATGTCCTGGAGGGGTTAAGGACAGAGTCTATTTGGTTAGAGTTCAGAAATGAAAGAGGTGCCATTATACAATTGGGTGTATTGGTATAGGCCACCAACTAGTGGGAAGGATATAGAGGAGTAAATTTGCAGGGAAAATACAGAGAGGTGCAAAAGTCATAGAGTAGTGATAACTGGGGACTTCAATTATCCAAATATAGACAAGGATAACAATAATAATATACGGGGCAAAGAGGGGGAGGAATTTTTGAAATGTGTTCAGGATAACTTTCTTAACCAGTACGTTTCCGGCCCAACGAGGAAGGAGGCATTGCTGGACTTGGTTCTAAGGAATGAGACGGGCCAAGTGGAGCAAGTGTCAGTGGGGGAGCATTTACGGAACAGCGATCAGAGTATCATAAGGTTTAGAATAGCTATGGAAAAGGACACGGACCACTCTAAAGTAAAAATACTCAATTGGAGGAGGGCCAATTTTAATGGGATGAGAACAGATCTGGCCCGGGTAAATTGGAATCAAAGATTGGCAGGCAAAACTGTAATTTAACAGTAGGCAGCCTTTAAAGAGGAGATGGTTCGGGTATAGTCTGGGCACATTCCTACCAGGCAGAAAGGTAGGGCAACTAAAGCCAGAGCTCCCTGGATGACAAAGGAGATGGTGAGCAAGATGAAACGGAAAAAAAGGGTGCATGACAGATATCAGCCTGATAACACAAGTGAGAATCAGGCAGAATATAGAAAGTTCAGAGGGGAAGTGAAAAAGGAAATAAGAGGGGCAAAGAGAAAGCATGAGAATAGAATGGCGGCCAACATAAAAAGGAATCCAAAAGTCTTATACAGGCATGTAAACAGTAAATGAGTAGTAAGAGGAGGGGGGGCCCGATTAGGCACCATAAAAGGAGATCCACTCATGGAGGCAGAGGGGATGGTCAAGCTACTAAGTGAGTACTTTGCATCTGTCGTTACCAAGGAAGAAGATGCTGCCAGAGTCTCAGTAAGGGAAGATATAGTTGAGATACGGGATGGGCTAAAAATTGATAAAGAAGAGGTACTTGAAAGGCTAGCTGTACTTCAAGTAGATAAGTCACCCAGGCCGGATGGGATAGAAACATAGAAAATAGGAGCAGGATGAGGCCATTCGGCCCTTCGAGCCTGCTCCGCCATTCAATGTGATCATGGCTGATCCTCTGTCTCGATATCCTATTCCTGCTCTCTTCTCATACCCCTTGATGCCTTTTGTGTCCAGAAATCCATCTAGATCCTCCTTAAATATATTCAGTGACTTAGCCTCCACAGCCTACTGAGGTAGAGAATTCCACAGGTTCACCACCCTCTGAGTGAAGAAATTTCTCCTCATCTCAGTCCTAAATGTCCTACCCCATATCCTGAGACTGTGACCCCTCGTTCTCGACACCCCAGCCAGGGGAAACATCCTCCCTGCATCCAATCTGTCTAGCCCTATCAGAATTATATATGTTTCAATGAGATCCTCTCTCATTCTTCTAAACTCGAGTGAATGCAGGCTGATACGACAGTCTCCTCATACGACAGTCCTGCCATCCCAGGAATCAGTCTGGTGAACCTTCGTTGTACTCCCTCTATGGCAAGTATATCCTCTCTTAGGTAAGGAGACCAAAACTGCAGGTGTGGTCTCACCAAGGCCCTGAAAACTGCAGTAAGACATCCTTGCTCCTATACTCAAATCCTCTGGCAATGAAGGTCAACATACCATTTGCCTTCCGAACTGCTTGCTGCACCTCCAGGTTTGCTTTCAGTGACTGGTGTACAAGGACACCCAGGTCCCTTTGTACATCAACATTCTCCAATCTATCACTATTTAAATAATACTCTGACTTTCAGTTTTTCCTTCTGAAGTGGATACCTTCACATTTACCCACATTATACTGCATCTGCCATGTATTTGCCCACTCACTCAACTTGTCTAAATCGCCTTGAAGCCTCTTTGCATCCTCATCACAACTCGCAATCCCACCTAGTTTTGTGTTGTCAGCAAACTTGGAAATATTACATTTGGTTCCCTCATCCAAATCATTGATATATATTGTGAATAGCTGGGGCCCAAGCACTGATCCCTGCGGTACCCCACCAGTCACTGCCTGCCACCCCACAAAAGACCCATTTATTCCTACTCTCTGTTTCCTGTCTGTTAACCAATTTTCAATCCATGCCAGTATATTACCCCCAATCCCACGTGCTTTAATTTTGCACACAAACCTCTTATGTGGGACTTTATCAAAGGCCTTCTGAAAATCCAAATAAACCACATCCACTGGTTCTCCCTTATCTATTCTACCAGTTACATCCTCAAAAAACTCCAGTAGGTTTGTCAAACATGATTTTGCTTTCATAAATCCATGTTGACTTTGTTTAATCCCGTTGATGTTTTCTAAGTGTCCTGTTATCACATCCTTTATAATAGACTCTAGCATTTTCCCTACTACTGATGTTAAGCTAACCAGTCTGTAGTTCCCTGTTTTCTCTCTACCTCCTTTTTTAAATAGTGGCGTTACATTTGCCACCCTCCAATCTGTAGGAACTGTTCCAAAATTCTATAGAATTTTGGAAGATAACAACTAATGCATCCACTATTTCCATGGCTACCTCTTTTAGTACTCTGGGATGCAGATTATCAGGCCCTGCGGATTAATCGGCTTTCAGTCCCATTAATTTCTCCAGCACTATTTTTTTATACTAATACTAATTTCATTTAATTCCTCCTTCTCACTAGTCCCTTGGTTCCCTAGCATTTCTGGGAAGTTATTTGTGTCCTCTTCCATGAAGACAGAACAAAGTATTTGTTTAATTGCTCTGCCATTTCCTTGTTCCCCATTATAAATTCTCCCGTTTCTGACTGCAAGGGACCTACATTTGTCTTCACTAATTTTTTCTTTTTACATACTTGTAGAAACTTTTACAGTCCACTTTCATGTTCCTTGCAAGTTTACTCTCATACTCTATTTTTCCCCTCTTAAATCGATCTCGGTCCTTTTTTGCTGAATTCTAAACTACTCCCAATCCTCAGGCTAGCTACTTTTTCTGGCAACTTTATATGACTCCTCTTTGGATCTAATACTATCCTTAATTTCTTTTGTTAGCCATGGTTGGGCCGCTTTTCCTTTTGTGTTTTTGCGCCAGAAAGGAATGTATAATAGTTCCAATTCATGCATTCGTTCCTTAAATGTTAGCCATTGCGTATCCACCATCATGCCTTTTAATGAAGCTTCCCAATCTATCATGGCCAACTCACTCCTCATCCTCCGTAGTTTCCTTTGTTTAGATTTAGGACCCGAGTTTTGGATTGGACTACTTCACTTTCTAGCTTAATGAAGAATTCTATCATGTTATGGTCACTCTTCCCTAAAGGGCCCCGCAAAAGATTATTAATTAACCCCTTCTCATTGCACAATACCCAATCTAGGATAGCCTTTTCCCTGGTTGGCTCCTCAATGAACTGGTCTAAAAATAAATCATGTCGTACACACTCCAGGAATTCATCCCCCGCAGTATTATTGCTAATTTGGTTTCATGCATACGATCATACGAATTAAGAGTAGGCCAATCGGCCCCTCGAGCCTGCTCTGCCATTTAATAAGATCATGGCTGATCTGATTGTGACCTCAACCCTACTTTCCCGTCTACCTACTATAACCTTTGACTCCCTTGTTAATCAGGAATCTATCTAACTCAGCCTTAAAAATATTCAATGACCCTGCCTCCACTGCTCTCTGGGGAAGGGAGTTCCACAGACTCACGACCCTGAGAGAAAAAACTCCTCCTCATCTCAGTCTTAAATGGGAGACCCTTTATTTTTAAACTGTGGCCCCAAGTTCTAGTCTCTCCCACAAGGGGAAACATCCTCTCGGCATCTACCCCTTCAAGTCGCCTCAGGATCTTATATGTTTCAATAAGATCACCTCTCATTCTTCTAAACTCCAGTGTGTACAGGCCCAACTTGTCCAACCTTTCCTCATAAGATAACCCCCTCATCCCAGGAATCAGCTGAGTGAACCTTCCCTGAACCGCTTCCAAAGCAATTATGCCCTTTCTTAAATAAGGAGACCAAAACTGCACACAGTATTTTAGATGTGGTCTCACCAATGCCCTGTACAACTGTAGCAAAACATCTCTACTTTTATATCCCATTCCCTTTGTAATAAATGACAACATTCCATTTGCCTTCCTAATCACTTGCTGTACCTGCATACTAACTTTTTGGGATTCATGTACGAGGACAACCAGATCCCTCTGTACCTCAGAGTTCTGCAATCTCTCTCCATTTAAATAATATACTGCTTTTCTATTCCTCCTGCCAAAGCGGACAAGTTCACATTTTCCCACATTATACTCCATCTGCAAATTTTTGTTCACTCACTTAACCTATCTGTATAGCTTTGCAGAGCCCTTATGTCCTCTTCACAACTTACTTTCCTACCTACCTTTGTTTCATCAGCAAATTTAGCCACCATACATTGGGTCCCTTCATCCAAGTCACTGATAAAGATTGTAAATAGTTGAGGACCAAGCACTGATCCCTGTGGCACTCCACTCGTTACATCTTGCCAACCTGAAAATGACCCATTTATGCCTACTGTTTCCTGATAGCTAACCAATCCTTTATCCATGCTAATATGTTACCCCCTACACCATGAGCTCTTATTTTGTGTAGTAGCCTTTGATGTAGCACCTTGTCAAAGCCTTCTGGAAATCCAAGTACACCACATCCACAGGACCCCCTTTATCCACGTTGCTTGTTACCTCCTCAAAGAACTCTAATAAATTAATCAAGCACGATTTCCCTTTCACAAAGCCATGTTGACTCTGCCTGATTGCACTGAGATTTAAGTGCCCTGCTATAACCTCCTTAATAATAGATTCTAGCATTTTCCCTATGACAGATGTTAAGCTAACATTTTTTTTTATTCGTTCATGGGATGTGGGCGTCGATGGCGAGGCCAGCATTTATTGCCCATCCCTAATTGCCCTTGAGAAGGTGGTGGTGAGCTGCCTTCTTGAACCCCTGCAGTCTGTGCGGTGAAGGTTCTCCCACAGTCCTGTTAGGAAGGGAGTTCCAGGATTTTGACCCAGTGACAATGAAGGAACGGCAATATAGTTCCAAGTTGGGATGGTGTGTGACTTGGAGGGGAACGTGCAGGTGGTGTTGTTCCCATGTGCCTGCTGCTCGTCTTTCTGGGTGGTAGAGGTCGCGGGTTTGGGAGGTGCTGTCGAAGAAGTCTTGGCGAGTTGCTGCAGCGCATCCTGTGGATGGTACACACTGCAGCCACGGTGCGCCGGTGGTGAAGGGAGTGAATGTTTAGGGTGGTGGATGGGGTGCCAATCAAGCGGGCTGCTTTGTCCTGGATGGTGTCGAGTTTCTTGAGTGTTGTTGGAGCTGCACTCATCCAGGCAAGTGGAGAGTATTCCATCACACTCCTGACTTGTAGATGGTGGAAAGGCTTTGGAGAGTCAGGAGGTGAGTCACTCGCCGCAGAATACCCAGCCTCTGACCTGCTCTAGTCGCCATAGTATTTATATGGCTGGTCCAGTTAAGTTTCTGGTCAATGGTGACCCCCAGGATGTTGATGGTGGGGGATTTGGCGATGGTAATGCCGTTGAATGTCATGGTGAGGTGGTTAGACGCTGTCTTGTTGGAGATGGTAATTGCCTGGCACTTGCCAGGCGCAAATGTTACTTGCCACTTATCAGCCCAAGACTGGCCGTTGTTCAGGTCTTGCTGCATATGGGCACTGACTGCTTCATTATTTGAGGGGTTGCGAATGGAGCTGAACACTGTGCAACCATCAGCGAACATCCCCGTTTCTGACCTTATGATGGAGGGAAGGTCATTGATGAAACAGCTGAAGGTGGTTGGGCCTAGGACACTGCCCTGAGGAACTCCTGCAGCAGTGTCTCCCTCCTTTCTTAAATAGAGGAGTTACATTCACTATTTTCCAATCTGATGGGACCCTTCCAGAATCTAGGGAGTTTTGGGAAATTAATATCAATGCATCTACTACCTCTGCAGCCACTTCTTTTAATTCCCTAGGATAAAGTCCATCAGGACCTGGGGACTTGTCAGCTTTTAGTTCTAATAATTTTTTCAAAACCCTTTGCCTGGTGATTGTAAATGTTTTAAGTTCCTCCCTCCGTTTCACCTCTTGATTCACAATTATTTCTGGCATGTGTCCTTTACAGTGAAGACAGACGCAAAATATCTGTTCAATTCATCCGCCATTTCCTTATTCTCCATTATTAATTCCCCAGACTCTCTCTCTAGAGGACCAATGCTCACTTTACTTTCTCTTTTCCTTTTTCAATACCCGAAGAAACTCTTACTATCTGTTTTGATATTTCTAGCTAGCTTTCTCTCATACTCTAATTTCTCCCTCCTTATTATTCTCTCAGTCTTTCTTTGCTATTTTTAATATTCTGTCCAATCTTCTGACCTGCCACTATTCTTCACGGAATTGTATGCTATGTCTTTTTAACTTCCTTAGTTAGCCACGGATGGTACGTCCTTCCTTCTTTCTCACTGGAATGCATCCTTGCTGAGTGATATGAAATATCTCATTAAATGTCTGCCACTGCATCTCTACTGACATATCCCTTAACCTAAGTTCCCAGTTCACTTTAGCCAGCTCTGTCTGCATGCCCTCATAATTGCCCTTATTTAAGTTTAAAACACTAATCTTAGACTTACTCTTCTCTCCCTCAAACTGAATGCAAAATTCAATTATATTGTGATCACTGCTACCTAGAGGCTCCTTTACAATGAGGTCATTAATTAATCCTGTCTCTTTACACCATTACCAGATATAGAATAGCCTGCTCTCTGGTTGGCTCTAGAATCTGCTGCTCTAAGAAACTGTCCCGAAAGCACTCTATGAACTCATCTTCCAGGCTACCTTTGCCAATCAGATTCTTCCAATCTGTATGTAGATTAAAATCACCCATGATTATCGCTGTTCCGTTCTCACAAGCCCCCATTATTTCTTCCTGTATACCCTGTCCAACCGTGTGGAATACTGTTAGGGGGCCCATAAACTACTCCCACAAGTGACTTCTTGCCTTTATTATTTCTTATCTCTACCCAAACTGATTCTACATCTTGGTCTTTAGAAATAAGGTCATTTCTCTCTATTATAGTCATGTCATCCTTAATTAACAGAGCTACCCCTCCACCTTTTCCTTGGTTGCAGAGAGAAGTACAGGTCGAAATTGCAGAGGTACTGGCCATAACGTTCCAAATATCCCTAGATACGGGTGGTGGTGCAGAGGACTGGAGAATTGCAAACGTTACACCCTTTTTCAAAAAAGGGTGTAAGGATCAACCCAGCAACTATAGGCCAGTCAGTTTAACCTCGGTGGTGGGGAAACTTTTAGAAACGATAATCCAGGACAGAATTAACAGTCACTTGGACGAATGTGGATTGATTAGGGAAAGCCAACACAGATTTGTTAAAGGCAAATCATGTTTAACTAACTTGATAGAGTTTTTTGATGAGGTAACAGAGAGGTTAGATAAGGGCAATGCAGTTAATGTGGTGTATGTGGACTTTCAAAAGGCGTTTGATAAAATGCCGCACGGTAGGCTTATCATCAAGATTGCGGCCCATGGAATAAAGGGGGCAGTAGCAACATGGATACGGAATTGGCTAAGTGACAGGAAACAGAGAGTAGTGGTGAACGGTTGTTTTACGGACTGAAGGGAGGTGTACGATGGTGTTCCCCGGGGTCGGTGCTGGGACCACTGCTTTTCTTGATATATATTAATGACTTGGACTTGGGTGTACAGGGCACAATTTCAAAATTTGCAGATGACACAAAACTTGGTAGTGTAGTGAACAGTGAGGAGGATAGCGATAGACTTCAAGAGGATATGGACAGGCTGGTGGCATGAGCAGACACGTGACAGATGAAATTTAACGCACAAAAATGCAAAGTGATACATTTCGGCAGGAAGAACGAAGACAGGCACTATAAACTAAAGGGCACAACTCTAAAAGGGGTACAGGAACAGAGCGATCTGGGAGTATATGTGCACAAATCGTTAAAGGTAGCAGGGCAGGTTGAGTAAGCGGTTAAAGAAACATACGGGATCCTGGGCTTTATAAATAGAGGCATAAAGTACAAAAGTATGGAAGTCATGATGAACCTTTATAAAACACTGGTTTGGCCACAACTGGAGTATTGTGTCCCGTTCTGGGCACCACACTTTAGGAAAGATGTGAAGGCCTTAGAGGGGGCGCAGAAGAGATTTACCAAAATGATTCCAGGGATGAGGGACTTTAGTTATGCAGATAGACTGGAGAAGCTGGGGTTGTTCTCCTTGGAACAGAGACGGTTGCGAGAAGATTTGATAGAGGTATTCAAAATTATGAAGGGTCTAGGCAGAATAGAGAGAAACTGTTCCCATTGGGGTAAGGGTTAAGGACCAGAGGACATAGATTTAAGGTGGTTGGCAAAAGAACCAAAGATGACATGAGGAAAAACCTTTTTACACAGTGAGTGGATAGGAACTGGAATGCACTGCCTGAGGGGGTGGAGGAGGCAGATTCAATCATGGCCTTCAAAAGGGAACTGGATAAGTACTTGAAAGGAAAAAATTTGCAGGGCTACGGGAAAGGGCAGGGGAGTGGGACTAGCTGGATTGCTCTTACATAGAGCCGGGGCGGACACGATGGGTCAAATGGCCTCCTTCCGTGCTGTAACCTTTCTATGATTCTATCAGAGGGGAGCGTCCATCGGCTTACTTCAGGCAGGATTGGTCCAGGTTAATGTGGACAGGCCACCACAGGGACCAGAACCTCTGAAATGTAAGTAGGTCAGTGACATATTTAAATATATACACGTAGTGGATACAACTGCAAGAAGCAGGGGTGTTTATGGAAGGGTCATTGCAATAGGGGATAGCATGATAGTTGTACTAGGTTTCATCTTTTCAAAAATAACAAACTTATAGCACTCAGGATGCCCCAAAGCGCTTTACATCCAATGAAGTACTTTTGAAGTGTAGTCACTGTTGTAATGTAGGAAATGCGGCAGCCAATTTGTGCACAGCAAGGTCCCACAAACAGCAATATGATAATGACCAGATAATCTGTTTATTAGTGATGTCGGTTGAGGGATAAATATTGGCCAGGAGAACTCCCCTGCTCTTCTTCGAAATACTGCCATGGGATCATTTACATCCACCTGAGGGGGCTGACGGAGCGTCGGTTTAATGTCTTATCCGAATGATGGCACCTCCAGTGAATCTGCATTCCAGATCCAACCAAGCGCTGTGCCCTTCGGTCAACAGCGTAACAAAATTCAAGCTCCTACAACAACTTGCATTTACATAGCGCCTTTAGCATGGTAAGACATCCCAAGGCGCTTCACAGGAGCATTATCAGACAAAAATTAACACTGAGCCAGGAGGAGACTTTGGGACAGGTAACCAAAAGCTTGGTTAATGTGGTAGGTTTTAAGGAGGGTCTTAAAGGAGGAGAGAGAGTTAGAGAGGTGGAGAGGTTTAAGGAGGGAATTCCAGAGCTTAGGGGCCTAGATGGCTGAAGGCACGGCCATCAATGGTGGGGCAAAGGAAGTGGGGTTTGCACAATAGGCCTGGGTTGTAGGGCTGGAGGAAGTTTCAATGATGGGGGGTGGCGATGCCATGGAGAAATTTGAACACAAGGATGAGCTTTTTTAAATTTTAAAATCATATTATAGAATCATAGAAACGTTACAGCACAGAAGGAGGCCATTCGGCCCATCGAGTCCGCGCCGGCTCTATGTAAGAGCAATCCAGCTAGTCCCACTCCCCTGCCCTATCCCCATAGCCCTGCAAATTTTTTCCTTTCAAGTACTTATCCAGTTCCCTTTTGAAGGCCATGATTGAATCTGCCTCCACCACCCCTTCAGGCAGTGCATTCCAGATCCTAATCACTCGCTGTGTAAAAAGGTTTTTCCTCATGTCACCTTTGGTTCTTTTGCCAATCACCTTAAATCTGTGTCCTCTGGTCCTCGGCACTTCCGCCAATGGGAACAGTTTCTGTTTAGCTGCTCCATCTAGACCCTTCATGATTTTGAATACCTCTATCAAATCTCCTCCCAACCGTCTCTCTTCCATTGAGAACAACCCCAATGTCTCCAGTCTATCCGCGTAACTAAAGTTCCTCATCCCTGAAATCATTCTAGAAAATCTCTTCTGTACTCTAAGGCCTTCACATCTTTCCTAATGTGCGGTGCCCAGAACTAGACACAATACTCCAGTTGTGGCCGAACCAGTGTTTTATAACGGTTCATCATGACTTCCATACTTTTGCACTCTGTGCTTTCTCAACCTGCCCTGCCACCTTCAGCGATTTGTGCACATATACCTCCAGGTCTCTCTGTTCCTGTACCACTTTTGGAGTTGTGCCCTCTAGTTTACATTGCCTCTCCTTGTTCTTCCTGCCAAAATGTATCACTTTGCATTTTTGTGCATTAAATTTCATCTGCCACGTGCCCGCCCATGCCACCAACCTGTCTATATCCTCTTGAAGTCTATCACTATCCTCCTCACTGTTTACTACCCTTCCAAGTTTTGTGTCATTTGTAAATTTTGAAATTGTTCCCTGTACACCCAAGTCCAGGTCATTTATGTCAAGAAAAGCAGTGGCCCCAGCACCGACCCTGGGGAACACCACTGTATACCTCCCCCGAGTCCAAGAAACAGCTATTCACCATTACTCTTCGTTTCCTATCCCTTAGCCAATTCTGTATCCATGTTGCTACTGCCCCCTTTATTCCATGGGCTGCAATCTTGATAAGCCTACCGTGCGGCACTTTCTCCAAACACCTTTTGAAAGGACATATACACCACATCAACAGCATTGCCCTCATCTACCCTCTCTGTTACCTCATTGAACAAGGGTGTAACATTTGCAATTCTCCAGTCCTCTAACACCACCCCCATATCTACGGACGTTTGGAAGATTATGGCCAGTATCTCCGTAATTTCCACCCTCACTTCCCTCAGCAACCTAGGATGCATCCCATCCGGACCAGGTGACTTATCAACTTTAAGTACAGCCAGGCTTTCAAGTACCTCTTCTTAATCAATTTTTAGCCCATCCAGTATCTCAACTATGTGGAGAACAGGCACTTTGGCAATGTAGCAGAGGCAGGCAGCACCTGAACAACCAGCACGAGTACCTCCCTTCAAGTGAGGGAAACTACAGTTAGCTTGTTGCAACATAAGTTTCCATTGACCAGCATCAGTTCACTACCTCGAGACAGGTCACCTTGTGACATTTACCACCTCCTCCCTCACAGCACTGAGTTGCTGGGAATTGAGGCAGTTTCCCCCTGAAGTGCTGTAAGTGTGACGTAATTGACAATTACCGGAGGTGACGAGCGAAAACCTTGGCTCAAAAGGTTAGTGATCTTCACAATGCAAATACAAATATTCACAGAGCTAAACCGAGCTGGTAATGTGGCACTTTCCTCGCAGACAGACTGTGTAAGCCCTGCTCCAATGAGACAAAACCATTTACAGGCACCTCGGCTTTAAAATAAAGTTTTCTTCACAAATGTTCAAAGTGTGTGTGTATTCTAATTATAAATCCAGAAAAATATCTTCTATAAATTTCTAATTGCAACCTGCACAAGAGCACTGGAAAACAGATGGTTTCACACAGCACTACTCCTTCACTTTTAATGAATAGGCCATACAGCTTTTTTTTTTAATATATATGTATAAAAAAATAAAGTGGCACAGAAATTATACTGAAACAGTGACGGTGTCAAGCTATAAAGGGGAATGGTGTCATGCAATGTTTTTATTGCACAATATACACAATGGCTCAATGTAACAGAGGATTTACAAATAGGACATAAAATGCCCTTTAATAATCTAAAATGAGCCTTGAATTTTAATATTTAAGCAGGTTTATTTTTACAGCACAGGAGGTGGCCATTCGGCCCACTGTGCCTGTGGTGACCGTCTGAAAGAACTATTCACTTAGTCCCATTCCCCTCAGCCTTTCATTTTTCAAATATTTATCCATTTCCCTTTTAAAGGCTATTGTGGATTCTACTTCTACCACTGTTTCTACCACAATCTATGCCCTTTTTTCCCCTCTGTGTTAAAAAAAATCTCCTAACCTCGCCCTTCATTCCTTTGTTTATGATATTAAATTTATGCCCACTAATTACAAACACAAATAGTGGAATAGTTTTTCCTTGTTTACCTTACCAAAACACCTGCATTACTTTGAAAACTTCCATCAGGTCTCCTTTTAACCTTCTCTGTTCTAATGAAAAGAGCCCCAGTTTCTCCAGCCTCTCATCTTGGGTATTATCTTTAGTCCAGTATTTGGGTTCACAAAAACTGCAATGTCCCTCACAAATGAATCTCAAAATCTGTTGCCAGATGTAAGCTTTGTAAAGATCAGAACATTCTCACTCCCATAACTACCTGGATTATGTTTCTTCCAACACCCACCCCTCCCCTCATCCTGCAAAGATTCCATTCTTTTCTTTCAGTTTCATTGTCTCCACTGTATCTGCTCTGAGGACTCCACTTTCCTCACAAGAGCTGCTGAATTGTCTTTTTCCATATCTGATCAATGGGCTCCTTGATTACATCCTCCCCATTCTCCACTCCCTCATTGCCCCCTTCACTCCCACTCCCCCTCCTCCACTCCCACTCCCCCTCCTCCACTCCCACTCCCCACCCTCCCACTCCCCACTCCCCCTCCACTCCCCACTCCCCCTCCACTCCCCACTCCCCCTCCACTCCCCACTCCCCCTCCACTCCCCACTCCCCCTCCACTCCCCACTCCCCCTCCACTCCCCACTCCCCCTCCACTCCCCACTCCCCCTCCACTCCCCACTCCCCCTCCACTCCCCACTCCCCCTCCACTCCCCACTCCCCCTCCACTCCCCACTCCCCCTCCTCCACTCCCCCTCCTCCACTCCCCACTCCCCCTCTCCTCCACTCCCCACTCCCCCTCTCCTCCACTCCCCACTCCCCCTCTCCTCCACTCCCCACTCCCCCTCCTCCACTCCCCACTCCCCCTCCTCCACTCCCCCTCCTCCACTCCCCACTCCCCCTCCTCCACTCCCCCTCCTCCACTCCCCCTCCTCCACTCCCCCTCCTCCACTCCCCCTCCTCCACTCCCCCTCCTCCACTCCTCCACTCCCCCTCCTCCACTCCTCCACTCCCCCTCCTCCACTCCTCACTCCCCCTCCTCCACTCCTCACTCCCCCTCCTCCACTCCTCACTCCCCCTCCTCCACTCCTCACTCCCCCTCCTCCACTCCTCACTCCCCCTCCTCCACTCCTCACTCCCCCTCCTCCACTCCTCACTCCCCCTCCTCCACTCCTCACTCCCCCTCCTCCACTCCTCACTCCCCCTCCTCCACTCCTCACTCCCCCTCCTCCACTCCTCACTCCCCCTCCTCCACTCCTCACTCCCCCTCCTCCACTCCTCCTCTTCCACTCCTCACTCCCCCTCTTCCACTCCCCCTCTATCATCTTCTCCACTCTCTAACTCCCATTTTCTACACCGTTACTCTCAATGCCTCTTCTGCGCCCCCCCCCCCAATTATTTTCCACACTTTCACTATGCCTCCCTCCTTTCACAACAATGGGGTTCCTTCTTGTCCTCACCTTTCATCCCACTAACCTTCATATCTGCCACATTACATTCACATGATCCCACCACCAACCACATATTCCTCTGCTTTCTGAAGGTCTTTCCCTCCACGATACCCATATTCCATCACCCCCGTTTCCTGCTGCCCTTCCCCATCCAAATGTAGTAAACACACTTCGCCATTTCCCACGCCATTGCCCAGAGCCCCCAATACTCACTACAAGACAGTGATCTGCATTTACTGCTTCCAATGTAGTGTACTGTATTCATTGCCCATGGTCCAGTCTCCTCTACATTGGGAAGGCCAAATAGCAGATTGGCTGATCGTCCTACTAAACATCAACATTCTGTTTCTCAAGCCTGATCCTGACTGTATGCAGTTCGCTGTTTCAACATCACCCATTATTCCCATTCCAAACTTTCTGTCGAGGGTCTCCTACATTAGGGAGAAAATGTGCAGGGCTATGGGGTAAAAGCTGGGAGTGGGACTAATTGTATAGCTCTTTCAAGAGCCAAATGGCCTCCTTTTGTGCTGTACCATTCTATGATTCTTCCCAACAATCCAAACCACAGGAACAGTACCTCATATTTCTCTTCGGCATTTAGCAGCCACCTGGTCTTAAGCCTGACATCAGCAACTTCAGACCTTAGCTGTTTCCTCCATTTTCCTGCCTATTTCTCCCATCCACCTTCAACATAATTCCACTCAATCTTGCAGCACGTTTTCCTCCCTCTTCATCTTCCTAATGCCCCGTCACTGGCTGACTGAGATGATCTATGTATTTCATCAGCTTTTCACAAATTTTTAAAAAGCCTATTCACAGGCTATTAAACCACCTGCTCCATTACAATGGGAGCTGCGCACCTCACTTCTTGATTATTTTTACCTGTTACTCTCCCCTTCTCTTTGTTCAGTGTTTCAGGGGCTCACTAACCTTCCGATTTCCATTTTTGAAAACAGGTCCACACTCAGGACGTTGGCCTATCCTTTCCCTTTTTAGATGCTGACTGTGCGTTTGCAGTGTTTATGCTGGTTGCCTAATGCCCTCTTAGAACTACCCACGATGATTCACTTAGCAGAAGAGGCTCCCCCTGGCACTGAGTAGATGCCGAGTACTTTGTCACAAAGGTGGTGCGAAAATTGCAGCCTGCTGGGCTACTCCCACACATTTGCTGGCAACTACTTCATGAGCAGCCTGGGAAAGGTTGCCAATCTCTTGGTGAAGGGGAGGTGTATGACCTATACGTTAGATTTGCCATGTATATCACGCACTCTTATTTAGGCATAGTCATTCCAACATGCTTCTAGGTGGCAGCTCGATAGGATGTTCCAATTACCGGTCACATCAGAAGTTGCCGATCCCCAAACCTGTATTTACAGCATCACTGATGCACTCTGAGGGAAAATTCCCTTCGTCCTGACTTTCGATAGCCAACGCCAACGGGAGATCCACTGATTCAAGTACAAAGGAGTTAATTCAGTAAATAATCATGCTGTAAGACCCAAATTATATATTACCTTGGACATCTGGGTGAAGTCTGCAAATCCTCCACTCCCAAAGGCACTGCTTCCAAAGGGGTCCAACGTCCCAAACGGATCTGTAAACATTTTGAACGCAACGGTTAAAAATTCCGTCAGTGATACTAAATATCTTGATTTGAAATTACTCCCCAAAGCGTAAAACTCTCTCCAATTAGAGGGCTTTAAAAAAAAAATCAGCTTTGTTTTTTTTTTAAAAACAGTTCTACACTCATCGTAAACAGAGCTGTAGTGCTGAATATGTCACATTTGTACCGTGCTCCATAAAAATGTAGTAACAGCCTAGCAGAAAGTGCAATGGCAATTGTGTTAAATGTTACTGTTGAGTAGAAAGAACACTATAAACATAAGGTGCTGGGGATTAAAAACTCAACTGTCAGAGTTTAATGGTTTGTCCCAATGTTGAATGTTACTTTTTGAAGGAGTGGGCACCATTGCTTTCAGTGATAGCAAGAACCTCCCACAGCTTACCTTATTGCTACTCAGTGCAAAAGTGCATTTCTAGTAATAATATAAATTTACCCCCCAACACCACCACCCTCAAAAAGAAATTAAATGCTTTTACACTGCTGGAAAATTCACCAATTTGGTTTTGGAAACTCAACTTCTCATTCAGGCTCTGCAATTACAGTTCAAAAACATGACCCAGGATGTGAACCCTTGCTCCACTTACGCCCACAGCCGGCGAGTCGTGCAAGTAACAGCCGCCAACACAGGCATGAAAAACGTTTCACAGCTTTTTAAAATGAAAAACTGTTCTAAAACAAAAACAATGTTTTTCACTTTTTACTCAGACAGTGTGAGAGAAATAAAATAAATCACGGGCCGGGGTTTGGGGAGGGGGGGGCCACGTGATTTGTGGCAGTAAAACCACGTCTTACAAGTCCAGCCTTCAACTCAGTGATTAGTGCTTAGTGCTGTCACTCAACAACAACTTGCATTTATATCGCGCCTTTAACGCAGTAAAACGTCCCAATACCTTCACAGGAGCGTTATCCGACAAAACTTGAGCTTACTTTTCACATAAACCATCATGCAAATCTTTTGAGCAAAAACAGTTTTACAATTTTTCTATTCTACTCCAAAACTCAGAGGGTTAAATTGATTTATTCTCAAAAAACCTCTATTTAAAAACTGAACAGAAAGGCACCAGGATGGTATAAACCTATAATTAGGTTAGCATTATTCCCATTCCTTTATTGTGTAATTAATCTCACAGCTGCTCAACATTCTATAAATGAACACCATATGTAACAGAGGTAGCTCAATAAATAGAATTCACTTTTTTAAGATACAGAGCAGTGCTTTTCCTGTTATTGTCACTTCATGCTTATCGCTGCTTTCAGTTTCTCAGCCAAAAGAACGCAGTGTGAGAACAATAACAAAGCTTCACTCTGTTATATAGTAAAACTGGCAGCTACCCCTCAGAACGAACTACTTTGCAATTACGCTGCCATAAAAGTCACATTGGCTGCTTTTTTATTTCCTTGGTAATCCTGCAGTTTTGTGGCGATTATAAACCCGCGATTCTTTCTGGCCGAGAGGTGCAAACACTCAATTCGGGGGCTAGGAACGGGATAATGAAATGGAACATGACAGGAGTGGACAGTACAAGTGCTGAAATCAAATTATACATATTAAAATAAAAACAGATCTCTTGAAAACAACTGTGATTTAATTCTGGAAGCAATAGGTGATGACATGACAATTTTGAAATTCTCTATTTAAAATAATTGTTACAATATCTCTGACCATTAAGGAGCACCATTTTCAAGTTTGTCAGCTTTCACCTCTAAGTCAGACGGTCGTGGGTTCAAGTTCAGAGTTCAAACTCCCTGAGTACATAATCAATGCTGACACTCCAGTGCAGTACTGAGGGAGCGGTGCACTGTTGGAGGTGCCGTCTTTCGGGTAAGACGTTAAACCGAGGCCCTGTCTGCCCTCTCTGGTGGAAGCAAAAGATCCCATGGCACTATTTAAAGAGCAGGGGAGTTCTCCCCGGTGTCTTGACCAACTTCCATACCTCAACCAACACCTATAACAGATGATGTGGTCATTTATTTCATTGCTGTTTGTGGAACCTTGCTGTGCGTAAATTGGCTGCTGCATTTCCTACATTGCAACAATGACTACATTTAAAAAGTACTTAATTGGTTGTAAAAAACTTTGGGAGGTCCTAACGTCGTGAAAGGTGCTATATAAATTCAAGTTCTTTCCTTCTTTCACCTGTACCAGAAGTAGATTTCAAATCTTACCGGCTTCAGGTTAAAATCCTTTGCATTTAAGAGGGCTGGCAGCGGCAAGATTACACTTTCAGGTAGATCAGAACAGGAGCAAGTTTCTTTTAAACAAATGAGTCAGTTTATGAAAATTCTATAGCATTTATTTAAACCCAACTATTTACAACTCATCCCCAAACTGAAAAGGTAATCTCGAGACTAATTTACTCAAGTCTACCAAAACAGCATTTTATTGCCTATCCCTAGCTGTCTTCTTGCTGAACCGCTGCAGTCCGTCTGGTGAAGGTACTCCTACAGTGCTGTTAGGTAGGGAGTTCCAGGATTTTAACTCAGTGACAATGAAGCAACAGTGATATATATCCAAGTCAGGATGGTGGGGAACTTGGAGGTGGTGGTGTTCCCAAGCAACTGCTGCCCTTGTCCCTCTAGGAGGTGGAGGTCACAGGTTTAGGAGGTGCTTTCGAAAACAACTTGGCAAGTTCCTGCAGTGCATCTTGTAGATAGTACACACTGCAGCCAAGGTGAAGGGAGTGGATGTTTAAGCTGGATGGGCTGCCAATCAAGCTGGATGCTTTGTCCTGGATGGTGTCAAGCTTCTCGAGTGTTGTTGCAGCTGCACCCACCCAGGAAAGTGGAGAGTATTCCATTACACTCCTGACTTGTGCCTTGTAGGTATGGAGAGGCTTTGGGGAATCAAGAGGTGAGCCACTCATCGCAGAATACCCAGCCTCTAACCTACTCCAGTGGCTGCAGCATTTCATGTGGCTTGTCCAGGTGGGTTTCTGATCAGTGATGACCCCCAGGATGTTTGTAAACAATTTTACAACACCAAGTTATAGTCCAGCAATTTTATTTTAAATTCACAAGCTTTCGGAGGCTTCCTCCTTCCTCAGGTGAATGTTGTGGAAATGAAATCCTCGAAATGAAATCGCATTTATAAATCACAGAACAATGCTTGATGATTACAGACAGTCTTTTCAACTGCCCGTTGCCATGGCAATCAGTGTGCAGACAGACAGGTGTTAACTACAAGGTCTCCGAATATACAAATCACCAAAAAAAGAGATAGAAAGGTAGAAACATAGAAAAGACAGCAACTGACCCGTTATATTAAAAACAGATAACATTTGTTCGCTGGTGGGGTAACGTGTAGTGTGACATGAACCCAAATTCCCGGTTGAGGCCGTCCTCATTGGTGCGGAACTTGGCTATCAATTTCTGCTCGACGATTTTGCGTTGTCGTGTGTCTCGAAGGCCGCCTTGGAGTACGCTTACCCGAAGATCGGTGGATGAATGTCCTTGACTGCTGAAGTGTTCCCCGACTGGGAGGGAACCCTCCTGTTTGGTGATTGTTGCGCGGTGTCTGTTCATCCGTTGTCGCAGCGTCTGCATGGTCTCGCCAATGTACCATGCTCTGGGGCATCCTTTCCTGCAACGTATGAGGTAGACAACGTTGGCCGAGTCACAGGAGTATGAACCGTGCACCTGGTGGGTGGTGTCCTCTCGTGTGATGGTGGTATCTGTGTCGATGATCTGGCATGTCTTGCAGAGGTTACCGTGGCAGGGTTGTGTGGTGTCGTGGACGCTGTTCTCCTGAAAGCTAGGTAATTTGCTGCGAACGATGGTCTGTTTGAGGTTGGGTGGCTGCTTAAAGGTGAGTAGTGGAGGTGTGGGGATGGCCATAGCGAGGTGTTCGTCGTCATTGATGACATGTTGAAGGCTGCGGAGAACATGGCGTAGTTTCTCCGCTCCGGGGAAGTACTGGACGACAAAGGGTACTCTGTTGGTTGCATCTCCACCCCAGGATGTTGATGGTGGAGGCACACCATAATGAACAAGAGCAGCATGTATAAGAAGGGGTGAGATTGTACCATACTCAGCAAGATTAGAATGTATGGGAAGCAATCAATATGGTCAAACGTGCTTTACTCACCAATCTTAAGTGCCATTATTTGGGTTTGTTTTTGCCCCCAATGTTCTTCCAACTTTCCTGGAAAAAGTAACCTATACTAGGGCAAGGACCCAGTGCACCTGCCACCAATCAGTGCATCATCCAAGTAGCCATTCCTTGTGTGTGAGCTTAGACAGTGAGCACCAGACTCCATGCGGATCAAAGCTGAACCCAACACCCAGGTATACGTATGTACCTTTTAGAATAGTGAACAGGACAAAGACCCTGGCTGATTCTCTCCTTCCTAGCCCAAGAAAACAAGAACCACAGTGGCTCTGTTTTTTATTTATTCTTGGGATGTTGGCGACACTGGTATGGCCGCATTTACCCCCTAGATGTCCAGAGGGTATTATGAGTCAATCACACGGTGTGAACTGAAGGACACTGGTAAACTATTTAAGGCTTTTTTAAAAAAAACAATAACTTTCACGATCATTTTGTGCTGGTTCCAGCCAACAAAATTACCTGATTTATTGAATCCAATTTCACGGCTTGTCATGCTGGGATTTGAAACTTAGACCGCTGGGTTGGTAGTTCAGTACCATAACTACACTACCGTACCTAGTTGAAATAAGTTGCATACAAACATAGGAAAAGGAGGACAAGGAAAGACATCAGGTCCATCGAGTTAATGGTGAAACCTCACACTCCATCGACCCACCGTGCTACCCCAGGGGAGACAAAAAAGACGGACAAAAATGCCTGCGGCCAATTCAGAAAGCACTGAGAAATTCCTCTCCGACACCATAAAGCAATCAAGACTCCAGGAGACTGCAGTGGCCTGTGACTCATCGCAAACATGGCCAACTGGAAAGAAGACAGACTTACATTTATATAGCGCTTTTCATGACTTCGGGATGTCCCAAAGCGCTTTACAGCCAATGTAGTACATTCAAAGTGTAATGTAGGAACTTACTCTCTATCGCTGGAAAAGTCCTCTTCTCTCAAAAACGTGTCTAGTTCCCATCTGAAGGACTGTAACAACCCTATATTCACTATGTATCAGCAGCCAAATCAGCGCAGACCAGGGCAGAGCTGGGACCTTCGTGGGTTGTAGGATCAGAACCATGAAGCACATTTACCTAGTAAGTTACTGGAGATGTATGTGCATTATTTTAAAGCTGTGTTCTTCCCCCTCAGAACAAACCAGAAATTATGTAAAATTATAAGATTTACCCCAAGAGGTCCATCCAGAAATCAAATTTGTCTCATCAAATTAGAAATAAAATCTGAAAAACACTGAACTGACTATTTCAAGATCAAAAATGGCCTGTTTGTGTTGTACATTGTGTTATTATACGTAAAAACATTTAGTCGATTCAACAGATTTTGAACGTTTCAAAAAAGGCAACCATAAAAATTTATGTATATCATTCTTAATTTAGTTTTGTGAATTGAGGCAAAAGTTCTTACAAAAGTCATCATCTTTGGGAGAAAGAGGGCAACTCCATTCGGAAGCCACACACAGGATTAATGAGAAGCTGCACTACCCACTACAGAGTACAAATTGAACCGCATGCTCCTGAGTAAAATTTCAAACATGCTGTTGTACAGAACTACAACACAAAGGAATCCAGCAGCATATAAAACTGCCACAGGATTACTGTTCTTTTTGAGGCGGATTCCAAGAATGGTGTGAACTCAAGAGGCTTGCTGGTTTTGTGAATTTCTGCAGTGCTACTTTTCTATTGTCAATACCAAGTAAGGAGACTGCGAGAGAAAGGAAGAATCACAAATAATCGACTGTATGCTCAGTGAACAGAAATTTTATCTGTAAGTTTCCAGTTACACTTCCCCTCTCCACCCCCTGCCCCAGATTACATATTTTGGCAGGTTTGTTGTGCAGGCACTACATACTATTCTGTGAAAGTTACACAAATAGATCAAACCATTTTACATTTTAGAAAATATTCTAAGACAGAGCTATGGAATAAACTGCAAAAGTAAAAATAAATTGAGTGATAGTTTCCTGTGAATTCATGAATAAAATGGGTTGTCACAAAAAAGGAACCCCACTCCTGAAACTCACTGACTATCAGCATTTTACAAGGTTACAAGGAACATGCCTGGTCTGAAAGCTGTACAGCCATACCACATAGGGTTAACCGAATGTTGTGAAGTACTCTGTCCACTACCATATGTTTCAGTAATTTGATTCCATGTAACAGTCAGCATTTAAACACATAACCTAAATGAGTGGAAAAAAACTTCCATCAAGATATCCAAACATCTAATATAACTGGAACCTATAATCCCACAGTAAATTTCACAAATTCACTCCTTATATAAACAGAGCCTTAAACAGAACAGTGTGCAATACTAGTGCGCTCATGGTTATTAAATGTTTGCGCAGGATCTTAGAATTCATGAGTTATGTTCCCCTGATAGCTCAGTGACTGACCACGCCGCCTACTGCGGCCCAGAGCTTTGCTGATCAGGAAAATCCTGGGATTGATCGGTCGTCTGCGCATGTTTTCCTTTGGCAGTTTTCTCCCCTCCTTAGCTGACGTCATTGCCTCTTTGCTGGGCTACGATTCCACAGTGATCAGTCAACCTTTCCGTACCATATGAGCCTCGACAGTGAGTGTAAGCAAACTGTCTGAAGGCTGGGGCATCACAGTTGAGCTTGATCTAGTCCTTACTCAATGTCATAGGATTGCAGAGGGCTGGAAAATATCATTTTGGTCCATTTGGCCAGCAATTAAGAACCAGAATACTGAACAATTTTTTCCCCTGCCTAACCCTAGGGCACTGAAACTAAAATTAGCAATGGATCCCACTGCTATCCAATAAACCCTGCTGGTTGTGGCATGTCACTAAATGTCAGGTGAGATGGGGAACATTTGAAGGGACTACACATGAAGAATGGCCTTGGTGTGAAGCACCGAAAAGGAGCTGGTGCCCATAGAACTGTACCCCAGTCTTTGGGGTGAATTTTTTTTTTAAAATTACATTCAAAAAATATAACCTTGAAAAATTTGGCATGTAAAATTTATGGGTATTTAAAATCATTAGTTTCTGGAAAATACTAATGCTTCGTTCTGCTTATCCCAATTTCACCAAGTATGATCCATTTTATATCCTGCCAACTGGCCATAAATAGCACAATGAATGTGCAAGGAACAAATATCAAAAGGCATCTGAGTTAACCCATTAGCATGCAAACCTAATCAAAACAGAAAGTTACCCTGCACAGCAACAACCTGCAATTATATGCCTACCTTAATGTCACCAAGGAGAGTCACAGAAGAGAATCAAATACAAAGCAGCAGAAGATCAGGAGAGGTGAACAAAACCAAGAGCAAGGGGATAAGATTTGAGGAGGTTCTTGTGTGGGGAAAAAAGCAGCAGCAAGGTGGAGAGGTTTAAAAAGAAAGTTCCTGAGTGAAGGGCTTACACAGTTGAAGGCCCGGCCACTGATTGTGAAATGGAGGGATGGATGGGAGGATGAATAGGAGGCTAAAGTCATGAGTGAAGGAGAGGACAGAAGCTCACACCAAACAGAGTTATGCACAAGTTGCCACATTGTGAAACTGGATTTGAAAAGTATAAACATTAAAACAGAAGCAAGTTACTCTGGTATATTCCATTGTGATCAGAACCATATCACTTTCCTTACCCTTACACAACCTGCATTAAAATAGTTTCCAGTTTTTTTTTTAAATAACAAGCCCCCACCCCACAACAAAAAAATCTCCAAATACATTGCTGTGTAAGTTACGACTTTTGTAGCATATATATATATATATATATATATACATACACACACATATATACATATATTAATGGAATAATGCTGCGATACTCTGATAACACCTCATGAATCATGAAAACTCGACTGAGTATTAACCGCAGCTTTGATACTATACTCATTTCCCATGTACCACGGTTGCAAAAGTGGCTTTCATCATTCTGCTGCATACTAGAAAGTGTGATCACGCTGAACCACAAGGATTGGTAACAATTACTTGCCGTTTCTGAGAGCAGGACAACAGCTTTACTTAGTGCCCTGGAACCTCCTCTCTAACTATTCCAGTGCTCTCTTGTATACGGCACTGGGACTCTGCTGGAGAATCCAATGAAATGCTGTTACCTTTACCTTGGAGCAGATCTACCACCACCTCCAGTAACAAGACCTGTGCTCTGCCGATTCCACACACATCCTGCAGTTCGTACCTCACAGCTCTGCCACCGGTGGAATCCCCGACTTTGGTGCAGCGCTCTAAAGCAGATGTGGCAGAACCGCTCCCTGGAGTAGCACGGAGGAGACTGGTGACACCAGTCACTGGTGGCAGCACCGCCAAAGGGAGAGGCTGCCATCTCTTCTGGCTGCATGAATGGCTCAGTACACCCACATAGGTCCCAATACAATTCTTCTACTGGTTGGCCTTCCCCACCCCACGAGTCATTAAAGAAAGAAAGACAGACTTGCATTTATATAGCACCTTTCACGAACTCAGGAAGTCCCAAAGTGCTTCACAGCCAATTAAGTACTTTGGTGTAGTCACTGTTGTGATGTAGGAAATGTGGCAGCCAATTTATGCACAGCAAGGTCCCACAAACAGCAATGAGATAATGACCAGATTATCTGTTTTAGTGATGTTAACTGTGGGATAAATATTGGCCTGGACATCAGGGAGAAATCCCCTGCTCTTCGTTGAAATAGTGCAGTGGAATCTTTTATGTCCACCAGAGAGGGCGGATGTGCCCGGTTTAACGTCTCATCTGAAAGACGGCACCTCCGATAGTGCGGCACTCCCTCAGTACTGCACTGGAGTGTCAGGCTAGATTTTGTGCTCAAGTCTCTGGACTTGAACTCACAATCTTCTCACTCAGGGGCAAGCATGCTACCACTAAGCCACGGCTGACACAGTGGCACATTCAGGAAGATCTGGCAACCATAAAATCAAGATGTAAATCACAATTTTAAAACTGCGCATATGTTGCAATATAAATGGGGCAGATTCCACTGGGACCTTTAGCCAGGAAGAAAGTGATCTATAACATGAATGCAACACTAGACTTCACCTCCATTCAGTAACAAATCCAGTTCTCTATCCGGGATGCTACCTGCACTTCATTCTGCAAGTAAAGATGTGAAACATCCGCAGTGTAAGTGAAACCGCTTACATTCTTTTGAAACCCCTTAGTGGTAGCATGCTTGCCCCTGAGTCAGAAGATTGTGAGTTCAAGTCCAGAGACTTGAGCACAAAATCTAGCCTGACCCTCCAGTGCAGTACTGAGGGAGTGCCGCACTATCGGAGGTGCCGTCTTTCAGATGAGACGTTAAACCGGGCACATCCGCCCTCTCAGGTGAATATAAAAGATTCCACGGCACTATTTCATAGAAGAGCAGGGGATTTCTCCCTGATGTCCAGGCCAATATTTATCCCACAGTCAACATCACTAAAACAGATAATCTGGTCATTATCTCATTGCTGTTTGTGGGACCTTGCTGTGCATAAATTGGCTGCCACATTTCCTACATTACAACAGTGACTACACCAAAGCACTCTGAACATGCGCTGTTAATAATAGCTTTCCATTTAAACTATATTTGCTGGCATAGGTGTCAACAGGGAGGTAACATTAGTCAGATTTCAATAGCTTTGAAATGTGTCTGCAAAAAGGCAGGAAACATTTTTCAAATTTTTGCATAATCAGATGAGAGCAGCAAATAGTTGTGGAAAATTATTGCTCAATAGTCCATTTAAGAAAACACACAACAAATTGTACTGTAGGAAACCAGAGCACACTCTCTAACATAGGATTCAACACCAAAATTAACCTGATCCTAGTTTTAAATAGCCTGCACTAAAAAATTTTATAGCAAATTTTTATGTAACTTGTAAAAATATTATGACTCCATAAATTTCACAGTGCATCCACACAAGAAGCTATAAGACAAAAGGAACAGGCACGAGGGGCTGAATGGCCTACTTCTGTTCCTAATATTCCTAAACAACACAAATTCTGAAAACACAGACATTTAGCATTTGTCAGTCTGAACTTTTGGCACAACATTTGGTATTTTTGCAGCAATTTCAAATGACTTGCAGATTTGTTCGGCACCTAAAATCACAATCAACGTTTTTCACTTCAACAATCTACTCCTGATAATACGCCGTCCATTTTCGTACTAAAACGTTTGAATTATCCATCAATTTGAATTAAACAACTGAAATGAAACGGTACTGGAGGATTTTTCAGTGCAGTTCAAATTATCCAGTAATTTAAATGAACAGACTGAGTTATCAGGAGTAGACAGTACACGTTAAGCTCTTATAAACTGGCTGAGATACATTAAATTCTTAGAAGTCTTAAATGGATCAAGTTTTCATACTATTTTTGCTTTACCACCAGTAAAGGAGGAAGCAGGGAACTGAAAATGACTGCTTTTTTTCAGGCCGTCAGATATTAACAAATATTAACATGGAGAAAAAATGGTTCAAATTCCCTGTGCCATGTTTAAGGAAATCCAACATGTTCATACATTCTGGCATCGATAACTTTATGTTTGTGTTAGTGTGCTTATTTGTAAGCGCGACTGTTCTATCAAAGGCATTCAATTGCTTCATCAAAAATGGGAATAAAATTCTGGTTTCCAAATAAAAATATTGATATTTACAAATATTCTATGACTGCAAAACTTAAAAATCACTCAGTTTTATTCTAATTCAAAAAAACTACTGTACCAAAATCAAAAGTACCTTCTGCGTGGAGTTTTATATCGGATGTCTGTGTGCAGTTAAAGGCCACAATAGGCCAATTGCTCAAAAGCAGAGTTGCTTAGAAGCTGCATTTCCACAGCACTAACATTCTTGGACTTGAATGGATGCCCTGGACAACCCAAACCCACTTTGTTCAGTCCAGGCTGCAATCCCTGTCGGCTGCACAGCAGGCCAGGAAATCTGCAGACATGTCAGTTAATAAGCTTGGTGTAAAGGGCTTTCCCAAGCTTTTTGTATACAACGTGACAAAATGTACAAAGTGGCACGTAGCATTTTTAAACTGAGGTTCAGGGTTAAACAGCACCTGTGAACACACAACTCACATCACAAAATCTGGCTACTAGGAAAAATGGATTGTAAGCAGTTTATCTTTCCAGAAAAATGTAACGATTTAACATTCTGCTAGGACCCTCCAATCCTCCTTCTGTGGGTTAATGTGCGTCACCTTCAGTAAATCACTTCTATGTGGTTTTAAAATAAGTATTTTCAGCAAAGTAAAAAATTTAACATAAACCAATGCAGGGAGTCAACAGGCAGCTTTTCAATCTCTCAGAGCTAATCAAAGCTTAAACCATTTCCTTATATCAGCAGAACCCCAAAGTGAATTGGTGCCCTATACTCAATGTCAGCCTGTGTGCTCTTTATACTATGTACATTCCTAAACTTATTTTAACAAAAAATTACCAGATCAAGTGTGCTATGCTAGAAAGAATTATATACTTGAAAGTATATAGCTCCTTGCAATCTGTAGCGTGTATCTCCATATATTTTATATGTTCTACTTTATCTATAATATTAAAAAACTTACATCTGTGCACACTTCCTGTGTCACGTTTATCACACTTCTAACTTTTTCCTATTATAAATTTGTCTATATTTTTAATAGAAACTACCTGTGTAAACAATGCCATACTGCAGTTGCACCCCCTCACCAGTGCTGTTGCTGTAGTGCCTTAGTTTTGCTCTCCCAGTTCCTCAGCCTGTACTGCAGAGAAACTCCCAGGCTTTAACCAACTCCACTTTTCAAACTACTGTAGCTTTTACTATTTAACTATAAATAATATAAAATCAATGTATATGTAATGACAGAATGTATGATTTTACAATGGGGACTGAATTACATGTATGTGCCCTGGTCCAATTATCCCCCGCCCTTTAGCCTCGCTTCCCCTGAAAAGTACACTTGGTCTCGACTTCCCATTTGCGATGCCAATGGAGTGTGACTAAGATATTTTATACACATGTGTGTGTACATATACACACACACACACACACACACACGTGTATATATATATATACACGTGTGTGTATATACACACACACACACACACACATCAAGCTTCATATCTGTCACATCATATCTTTGGATGCAGCACTTCCTGATTGACTGAAATTAAAAAAAATATCAACTCTATAACCATCAATACTCATGAAAATCTATCAAATATGAAACAACCAATTCAAAATGCTTTGATTTTTTTTCATCCAGTTTTTTACCCCATGCCTACTATGGGCTCAAAATAAGATCCCCAATGCAATAAAATATTTCAAAATTACATATTTTACAATAACATACAATAACCTCCATAAAATTGTCTTTTGTATCTTTGATATGGTTTTATTTGGACGATTCAGCCTGCACATTTCAGTTGAGATTAACAATAAGTTAATTCAAAAATCTTAAAGCAATGCTTCAAAAAAACCCCCACAATGGCCCAGCATTGCTCACAGCAAGTTCTACACATCAAGAGGCTCCCAGGTTCAACCCGTGGACTCTGCTCAGTTAGCTGATGTCAGCTGGGCTCAGCATCTCCAAGCTAGAGTGAGTGGGGTCCACAGTCTTGATCATTGTCCAGTGGCCTCTGCTGTATCAAGCACGAGCTGGGTGAGGACAGAATTGGAGTTGACGGTGATGCTTTTATAGACAAACAGCCTTCCAATGTGCACGATCCACATGAAGAACAGCCACTGAGGCAAAGAAATGGAGTAATGTCTCATCCGAAAGATGACATCTCCGACGGTGCAGCACTCCCTCGGTACTGCAGTGATGTATCAACCTAGATTTTATGCTCAAGTCTCTAGAGTGGGACTTGAACCCACAACCTTCCGACTCAGAGGCAAGAGTGCTGCCCACTGAGCCACGGCTGTCACTCTCAAGGAGAGGAGGGCAGTAAAAGTGCCCCAGGACTAAAATAGAAAGCAAAGAGGTTATGTGTAATAAATTGGATAGCCCGGTGGTGAAGGATAGAATACTAGAGCCTGGTCTTCAGTTGCTTCCAAGCCTTTATTCACAGAGATCAACATTACCCACTGCGCACCCCATAGATAAGCTCATATATAAATGGATACAAGAGTGCCCCAATTGATATGCAACACCTGAATACAATTAACACTAATTGATATAAATCATATGGATACAATTAACATTGTGTACAAGAATGTTGATCACACAGGCCCGCAGGACCTGAGAGAGCTCCAGCTCGCTGCCACTGGAGTGGCAAGGTGGAGGTTCACATCTGAGATTTTCACGCACAGCACCGTACCTAGAGTGTGAAAATAGGTACATAAAAAGCAGACTCTTAACTGCCTTTTGAAGTGGCCTAGCAAGCCACTCAATTATAATGAACCGCTACAAAGAATTTGCGGCGTTTCAAGAAAGCAGCCCATCACCACCATCTCAGGGTAATAAATGACAGCCTTGCCAGCGACGCCCACCTTTAGAGAATTAATTTTTTTTTAAATGAGGATTTTTTTTTTTAACATGTAAACACAAGACGAGAACATTTTTCCACAGATATACTTTATTTTAAATTTTTTCTCACTTTCTCTTCCTCAATTAAATTTGACACATTGCCTTTTAAAAATAGAGATTATAGCTTGATATAATTTGTCTATTTTATTTCAGTCCCCTCAGAGAGTCTGAGCTACTGTGAAACCTGTGCAGTGATGTGTCACTACAAAACATGCAAGGAGGCTGCTCATCGGGTCATCAGCTGGTCGGAAAAACCACAGCAATGTCTTCAAATCATACAAAGTAAAGCCTTTCTGTAACTCCAAGCTACCCTTGATTGTTAAAGAATCCCTCCAATCACCAACAGTTCCCAGCACACCCAGTTTTTGAAAGGAGCCCAGTTGTCTAAGAGGAAGTCACATGAAGCTTGTTTAAAAACTAATGAAGTATTTTTAGTGCATTGAGGCGACATATAGTGCATACACACACACTATCCTTAGTCACACAGACAATGACCATTTCCTTAACAAATCACAGACCTTATAGGAAGCCTTTTAGAAGAGGTTACTCTAAACCGAATACTTTATTGAACTGAAAATGGATTATAACTCAAATCTATCTGCTTTCTGTATCAGCCAGGCATTGTGTTATACGAGTGTAAGTGACAACGTACTGTTTGAGCACTGCCATGAGCAGGACTGTTGTGCTGTGAACGTGCTTCAAATACCACCACTCCCCCCACATGATTCCCCCTCTTCTCTTCTGCGATTCAACATTGCGGCATGGATGCACAGGTGCCAGCAGCCTTCCAGTACCTCATCCAAGTAGCCACTCTTCATGTGTGAAATGCAATATTACCGGCTAATCTACCATGGAGGGCATCGCTGCTGCAGACAATTGTATTCCCACCAAACATCTGTACAAGTTCATTTTTTACTGAATAGCAATTAGGAGCGGAGACCTTCGCTGACATTCCTCTCCAAGACCAGAAGAGTCGGGACCAATTTTAACAAACCCTCCAGAATGGGTGGCAGAAAGAGTAGTTTTATTGCCAGATCCATGCAAGATGACCTGGGTCATGAACACCAGGTTACAGACAGGAATCAGGGCGAGATGGAGCAATTTAACCACTTGATAACCCATGAACACTTCACAATCACTCACCCAATCAGTTAGCACCAGAAGGTCTGAGTTTGGATTTCTAGACCTTTTTGGAGTGAGCTTTCAGTCAGGCTGGCAGTAAGTATGCCAACATAGGCCTCAGTGTCCATGCATTGCAGAAATACCAGGGAAGGTTCCCACTAGAAATTGGGACCGTCAGGTGAGGAGAGGATTGGGCTCGGGTGTAATGTCGGCACTCCCCCCGTGGTTAAATAGCCTGCTGACGTTCACTCTTGGATCACGTGAAGCGTGGCCACTTGGACACGTAGCGAAGAGGAGCTGTGGAACCATACCCTAGCAGGGGACGATGCCTTCAGCAGAAAACTGGCCAAAAACAATAAGAGAATAGGAACATAGGAACAGGAGTAGGCCATTGAGCCCCTCAGGTCTGTTCCACCATTCAATTATTTCAAGGCTGATTTGTATCTAAACTCCATCTATCCACCTTGGTAATATAACCTTTAATACCTTGGGCTAACAAAAATCAATCAATCTCAGTTTTGAAATTTCAATTGACCCCCAGCCTCAACAGCTTTTTGGGGGAGAGAGTTCCAGATTTCCACTACCCTTTGTGTGAAGAAGTGCTTCCTGACATCATCCCTGAATGGCCTGGCTTTAATTTTAAGGTTATGCCCCCTTGTGCTGGACTCTCCCACCAGAGGACACAGTTTCTCTCTATCTGCCCTATCAGCTCCTTTAATTATCTTAAATACCTCAATTAGATCACCTCTTAATCTCCGATACTCAAGGGAATACAAGCCTAGTCTATGCAACCTGTCCACATAATTTAACCCTTTTAGCCCCGGTATCATTCTGGTGAAACTGCACTGCACCCCCTCCAAGGCCAATTTATCCTTCCTGAGGTGTGGTGCCCAGAACTGAATGCAGTACTCTAAATGGGGTCTAACCAGAGCTATATACAACTGTAGCATAACTTCCACCCCTTTATATTCCAGTCCCCATTAGCCTTTTAAATTTTTTTTGTACCTGTCCACTAGTTTTTAGTGATTTCTGTACATGGACCCCTAAATCTCCCTGCTCCTACACAATTCCTAGCTTCTCGCCATTTAGAAAATACTCTGATCTGTCTTTCTTGAGTCCAAAGTGGATGACCTCACACTTCCCCACGTTGAACTCCATCTGCCACAGTTTTACCCACCCACTTAATCTATCAATGTCCCTTTGTACACTATTTACTGTGCCACCTAACTTGGTGTCATCAGCAAACTTGGATATATGGCTCTCTATTCCTTCATCTAAGTCTTTTATAAATATAGTGAAAAGCTGTAGCCATGGTGAAAAGAATGCTAAATAATCCAGGAAATGACCAATAAACACGAAACCACAAGCTGGGTAATTACTTGGCCCAGATTAAATAGCTGCAAAAGTATGCATATCGATGCAGAAGTTAGTCATTTTAACATTTATGTAGCATTTACAACTATTCAAATTAATTTGCCAAAGCATTAATCGAGTAGCCTGTATGAAATGACTCAACATACTATATCTGCCTTTAGTTATTAATTTAATAAAATGGGTCGTTGGGAACCAGTCAGCTCTATATTGATGACTCAATGTCCAAAGTGGTGGGGGGGGTGGGAAAGAGGGGGAAAGGGGAGACGGAGGGGGGGGGGGGGAAGGGGGAGGAGGGAAATGGGAGACGGAGGGGGGGCAGAGGGGGAGGAGGGGGGGCAGAGGGGGAGGAGGGGGGGCAGAGGGGGAGGAGGGGGGGCAGAGGGGGAGGAGGGGGGGCAGAGGGGGAGGAGGGGGGGAAAGAGGGGGAGGAGGGGGGGAAAGAGGGGGAGGAGGGGGGGAAAGAGGGGGAGGGGGGGAAAGAGGGGGAGGGGGGAAAGAGGGGGAGGGGGGGGAAGAGGGGGAGGGGGGGGAAAGAGGGGGAGGGGGAAAGAGGGGGAGGGGGAAAGAGGGAGAGGGAAAGGGAAAGGGGAGAGGGAGGGGGGGAAGGGGAGGAGGGAAAGAGGGAGAGAGGGAGGGGAGACGGAGGGGGGGGAAGGGGAGGAGGGAGAGGGGGGAGGAGGGAGAGGGGGAAAGAGGGAGAGGGGGAAAGAGGGAGAGGGGGAAAGAGGGAGAGGGGGAAAGAGGGAGAGCGGGAGAGAGGGAGAGGGGTAGAGAGGGAGAGGGGTAGAGAGGGAGAGGGGTAGAGAGGGAGAGGGGTAGAGAGGGAGAGGGGTAGAGAGGGAGAGGGGTAGAGAGGGAGAGGGGTAGAGAGGGAGAGGAAAGAGGAGAGGGGAGGTAGAGGGGAGAGGGGCAGCAATCTGCATTCACAGGCCCACTTTGCAACTTCACTTTAGGGTTGAGGATATTTCTGTACCAAAGCAAAAAGGGATTTCACCTGGTGCTAAAAAGCTGACTCAGTTACTGTTGTGGGTAACCATCAGCTTGGGAACGCTATTAGATTATTTTAGGTTAGTTTCAGAATGAATATTTAACCCGCTTAAAGGCTTCTGGGGTTTATTAAAAAGCTTTTATTACAGAATCGTGTTCTTCCTACTTTCAGCTTACACTTAAATGTATCTTTACTTATTTACATAATTTAATAAACCCATATATACATATGTGTCAAAGGTGAAGCCTGGAAAATGTGTTTTAAGTGACCATCCATTCTCAGAACGTCACCCAGCTGTGAAAGGTTACTTGCTGTGTGAAATGATGAAACCTCCGTAAATGATCAGATATTATGATGTGGAGATGCCGGTGATGGACTGGGGTTGACAATTGTAAACAATTTTACAACACCAAGTTATAGTCCAGCAATTTTATTTTAAATTCACAAGCTTTCGGAGGCTACCTCCTTCCTCAGTTTTCCACATCGTTCACCTGAGGAAGGAGGTAGCCTCCGAAAGCTTGTGAATTTAAAATAAAATTGCTGGACTATAACTTGGTGTTGTAAAATTGTTTACAATGATCAGATATTAGACAGTGAATGGTGGCTAACTCAAGGAATAAAATGGATGGTATGTATATTTGGGGGAACAGATGACTAATTAAAAGGATCACTTTGGCTCAGTAGTATGCCTATGAGTGAGAAGGTTGTGAGTTAAAGTCCCACGCTAGGATTTAAGCACGTAATCCAGCCTGATACTCCAGTGCATTACTGAGGGAGCACTGCACTGTTGGAGGTGCTGCCTTTTGAATGGGATGTTAAACCGCGATGTCTGCCCTCTCAGGTGGGTGTAAAAGATTCCCTGACCCGATTGGAAGGATGGGGGAGCTTTCCTGGCATCCTGACCAATATTCATTCCTCAAGCATTACCATCCCACAAACAGATTAACTAGTCATTTGGCTCATTGCTGTTGTGGCATCTCACCAAGTAAATTGGCCACTTTTGCTTACATTACAACAGTGACTACACTTCAAAAGTACTTCATTGGCTGTGAAGCGCTTTGGGACGTCTGGCAGACCTGAGGCACAGTATTGATGGAAACTCTTTCTTTCTAACTCACATCAGCCATCATCATTACTATGTTTTTAAAAAATAAATATAGTTGATCAATAGTTAAATACATTAAATTGGATTTTAACTAAAAGCAGGACTTAACAGTTTGAAACTGTATCGGGAAATAAAATTGAAATGGAGAGCTCTAGAATGCAGAGTAGTGTAGCCAGATAATGAAACAGAACACTGTACTTTCATCTCTGGGACCTGGGTGTTACGGTTCAAATCCTTGTCCACCACTTTTCCTTTGTGTTCACAGCAGAAAAGTGGTTGCCATAAACAGACAGCATCTCCTGTGGACTGAGCTGTTGAGTCTGAGATAGTATGCCCGCTTTTATTGTGAAATCAGCCACCACTGATCAGGTGAGTTTCCCATCCCGTCTTCTCAGAAAGGCACTAAATACCAGTGCATGTAGCCTAAACCAACAGATGTATTTACAAGAGACATCATGAGTCCAGGAGGATTATTAGGGAGATGAAGCAGAGTCAGCGTATTGAAGTTATCCATAAGGGATTAGATAAAAATGACCCTAAATCATTTTTCCATTGGCTGAAGTCTGTTGCCGATCATGATCACGATCAAAAGGGTTCTGTTGGGCTAGTGTCAGTGGCCGGACACTTCCGGTACTCTCCAGCAGACTGGGGAGGGTATCGTCTGGGTCTGGTGAGAGCATTATACCGAATTGCTAACTGCTAGTCCATAGCGAGGAGCCAGCCCTCTGCATGGAGGTCGAGAAAGCCGGTGGAGTGCGCTATACAGATCAAAGGTTATAATGAACTGGTTCAATGGGAGAAGTGGACTCTACTGTATTGCCCAGCTGACAATAGGGTGGCCAGCGTTCACATCAGATTATTAAAAGTTGTTCCAGGCCTGGGGGGATGGGGATGGGGAGGAGGGGAGAAGTGATGTGCAATGGTCTTGGAGAATAACGTCAGGAACCACAGATTTACCTTGGAGCAACCCATCTGAGGCATGCAGAATAGAATTTTGTTTAAAGCGCCTATACCCATATTATTCCAGAGTGCAGTTCTGACCTCTACCCACAGAAGAGAGATCCCTCGTAAGCCTGTAAATCTACCAAAGAATCTCGCTGACACCCGTGGCTCTTAAGTTGGTTCTTTCCAAGTTGTCACGGCACACATATCACACAGTCTGGAGGATAGCATGACAATCAGAAAGGAACAAGCAGGATTTTGTTCTCATGAGGAATACACAGAAAAGACTGTGGCTTTGTAAGAGATTGAAGAATGCTGCAAGGCTCAGGGGGGACACCACTTAATCAACTTTCATGAAGCATTCAATATCGTACGTTGCGTAGCCCTGGTAAAGAAGCTGAAGCTACAGAAGCACAAGGCTAAATCTTGGATTTTACCTTGTATGTGTACTCCAGCTCGAAGATCTACGTATGGATGAGAGATGCTCCACCAAAAGAGTGAGGCACGGCTAGCCACTGCAGCTAAACTCTATTCAAGGGCTTCATTAATGGATGTAGTGGATGGGTTTTCGGGGATGGCATTGGAGTGTCTGTTCTTGCCATTTCTAAAAGCGTTGTAGCACACCAATGCAGATGATATTGTATTGTTGGCAGAATTGCCTAGGAATCCATTAGGCTCTACTCACTATCTTGAACAGTGCGCTAACCAGTTGAGCATGATGGTGGATACCCCTAGTGCAGTACTGTTGCCTTGCACAGCTCAAGAGGGGAAGCTCAAAAGGTATTGACCAGAAAATACAAGGACACCTGTCCCAATTGTTGATTCATATCTTGTACCTTGGGATAGCAGCGTCAGCCTGGACACAGCCCTTTGAGATTGTGCTGAGAAAGTGTGATGGACTCCTTGGTCTTTCTTCAGTGACAGCAAAATCGTCATACAAGTTAACCCTTGTGGCCTATCAGGCACGACTCCAAACAATTCTCCTACATCGTTGCCACATACAGGAATTTTTTTTTACCTTTTTTCCACTTTTCTAAAAAGTATATTGCCATCAGACAAGCTTTAAAAAAGGCAGGGATGATAGATAATTAAGATACTAATGAGCTATCATTGATGTTTCACCATAGACTGTAATTAATAAACAATTCATTTGACTGTCTCAGCAATCGAAAGACACCTCACATCCATTGTACTGGAAAGTCTTTGATCTTTTTTGTCTGTGCACAGAAAGAGGATAAGCAGAGGGTGGGACACAGGCTAGCATGGTTCCTTTGAAACATTTGTAAACAATTTTACAACACCAAGTTATAGTCCAGCAATTTTATTTTAAATTCACAAGCTTTCGGAGACTTCCTCCTTCCTCAGGTAAATGTTCAGGAGCTCCTTGAAGCCTACGCATTTATACATATAGAACAATACATGGTGTTTACAGACTGCCCCTGCAACTGCCCGTTGCCAAGGCAATCACCGTGTTCAGACAGAGAGGTGTCACCTGCAGAACCCCCGAATACACATTCAACAATTTTGTTTTTTTGTTGAATGTGTATTCGGGGGTTCTGCAGGTGACACCTCTCTGTCTGAACACGGTGATTGCCTTGGCAACGGGCAGTTGCAGGGGCAGTCTGTAAACACCGTGTATTGTTCTATATGTATAAATGCGTAGGCTTCAAGGAGCTCCTGAACATTTACCTGAGGAAGGAGGAAGTCTCCGAAAGCTTGTGAATTTAAAATAAAATTGCTGGACTATAACTTGGTGTTGTAAAATTGTTTACAATTGTCAACCCCAGTCCATCACCGGCATCTCCACATCATGACTACCTTTGAAACAGGTAGGCTAAAAAGGCAGTCAGGTCTGTTGAGAGAAAACGGAGACTTTTGCTGAAGCAAAGGGGTTAGAAACGCTGGAGGATAGTTAAAAACTACCATATTTCAATTAAGGCAACCCAATGACGTGGGGTAGCATGGTGTTATTCAATTTGTATTAGCAAAGATAAATTGTACAGATTGAATTATGAGAATCCAATCTGTTCTGCATGTTCACCTTACCGTGAAATAAATCAACTTAATGATTCATATCTGGAACCATCTCATCATATGTTTGCTCTTACCACCTTTAGAGAGATTAAATAATAAGAATAAAACTGGTCGGACCACTCGGCTGCGACCTAAGCATCGGCAACGACAAAAGCACACAAAGCCCAGTCGACCCTCTTCACTAATATCTGGGAACATGCCAAAGCTGGGACAACTGTCCCACAGACTACCAACAGCGTAACATAGTCATACTCACAGAATCATACCTATCAGCCAACGTTCCAGATTCCTCCATCACCATCCCTGGGTACGTCCTGCCTCATCGGCAGGACAGACCCACCAGAGGTGGGGAAAGAGTGTTATACAGTCAGGTAGGTGCGGCCCTGGGAGTCCTCAACATTGACCCCGGACCCTATGAAGTCTCATGGCTTCATGTCATTGACCAGAAACTTAACTGGACCAGCCACATAAATACTGTGGCTACAAGAGCAGGTCAGAGCCTGAGTATTCTGCGGCGAGTGACGCACCTCCTGACTCCCCAAAGCCTTTCCACCATCGACATGGCACAAGTCAGGAGTGTGATGGAATACTCTCCACTTGCCTGAATGAGTGCAGCTCCAACAACACTCAAGAAGCTCAACACCATCCAGGACAAAGAAGCCCGCTTGATTGGCACCCCATCCACCACCCTAAACATTCACTCCCTTCACCAACGGCACAGCGTGGCTGCAGTGTGTACCATCCACAGGATGCACTGCAGCAACTCGCCAAATCTTCTTCGACAGCACCTCCCAAACTCACGACCTCTACCACCTAGAAGGATAAGGGCCGCAGGCAATTGGGAACACCACCACCTGCACATTCCCCTTCAAGTCATACACCATCCCGACTTGGAAATATATCGCCGTTCCTTCATCGTCGTTGGGTCAAAATCCCTGGAAGTCCCGACCTAACAGCACTGTGGGAGAACCTTTACCACACGGACTGCAGCGGAACCAGAAGGCAGCTCACCACCACCTTCTCAAGGGCAATTAGGGATGGGCAATAAATACTGGCCTTGTCAGCGACGCCCACATCCCATGAACGAATAAAAAAAAGTCAAACATGGGGAAGGAAACCTCCTTCTGATTACCACCCAACACCCTCCCTCAGCTGGTGAATCAGCACTCCTCCATGTTGACACAACTTGGAGGAGGCACTGAAGGTAGCAAGGGCACAGAATATACTGAGGGTGGGGGACTTCAATGTCCATCACCAAGAGTGGCTGGGTAGATCTATCACTGACTGAGCTGGCCAAGTTCTGAAGGACAAAATTGCCAGACTGGGTTTGCGGCAGGTGATGAGAGAACCAACATGAAGGAATAACCTATTTGACCGCGTCCTCAAATGCATCTGTCCACGATAGTACTTGTAGGAGTGACCACCGCACAGTCCTTGTGTAAACCAAGTCCCGTCTTCACACTTGAGGACACCCTCCACCGTTTCATGTGGCACTACCATCGTACTAAGTAGGACAGATTAAAAACAGATCTAGCAGCTCAAATCTGGGCATCTATGAGGCGCTGTGGGCCATCAGCAGCGGCAGAATTGTATTCCACCACAATCTGTAACCTCATGGCCCGGCATATCCCTCACTCCTCCATCACCATCAAGCCAGATGACCAACCCTGCTTCAATGAGGAGTGTAGAAAAGCATGCCAGGAACAGCACCTGGCGTACCTGAAAATGAGGTGCCAACCTGGTGAAGCTACAACACAGGACTGCATATGATGCTAAACAGCGGAAGCAGCATGCTATAGGCTGAGCTAAGCAATCCAACAACCAACGGATCAGGTCAAAGCTCAGCAGTCCTGCCACATCCAGCTAATGGGAAGAGAAGACTCCATGATTATCCCCATCCTCAATGCTGGCAGCGCCCAGCTCGAGCACAAAAGACAAGGTTGAAGCCACCTTCAGTCAGAAGTGCTGAGTGGATGACCCTTCTCAGCCTCTTCCCGAGATCCCCACTATCACAGAAGCCAGTCTACAGCCAATTCGATTCACTCCACGTGATATTCAGAAACAGCTGAGTGCACCGGACACAGCGGGGGGTATGAGTACTGATAACATCCCGGCTGTAGCGCTGATGAGTTGTGCTCCAGAACTAGCCCCGCCTATAGCCAAGCTGTTCCAGTACAGCTACAACACTGGCATCTACCCGACAATGCGGAAATTTGCCCAGGGACGTTATGTCCACAAAAAACAGGACAAAATCAACCCGGCCAATTACCACCCCATCAGTCTACTCTCAATCAGCAAAGTGATGGAAGGTGTCGTTGACAGTGCTATCAAGCGGCACTTACTCACCAATAACTTGCTCATTGATGCTCAGTTTGGGTTCCGCCAGAACCACTCAGCTCCAGACCTCATTACAGCCTTGGTCCAAACATGGACAAAAGAGCTGAATTCCAGAGGTGAGCTGAGAATGACTGCCCTTGATATCAAAGCAGAATTTGACCGAGTGTGGCATCAAGGAGTCCTAGTAAAACTGAATTCAATGGAGATCGGGGGAAAACTCTCTAGTGGATGGAGTCATACCTAGCACAAAGGAAGATGGTTGTGGTTGTTGGAGGCCAATCATCTCAGCCCCAGGACATCGCTGCAAAAGTTCCTCAGGGCAGCATCCTAGGTCCAACCATCTTCAGCTGCTTCATCAATGACCTTCCCTCCATGATAAGGTCTGAATTGGGGCTGTTCACTGATGTTTACACAGTGTTCAGCACCATTCGCAATTCCTCAAATAATAAAGCAGTCTATGCCGTATGCAACAAGACCTGGACAACATCCAGGCTTGGGCTGATAAGTGACAAATAACATTTGTGACACATAAGTGCCAGGCAATGACCATCGTCAACGAGAGTGTCCAACCATCTCTCCATGACATTCAATGGCACTACCATCGCCGAATCCCCCACCAGCAATTGACCAGAAACTCAACTGGACCAGCCACATAAATGCTGTGGCTATTAGAGAGGGTCAGAGGCTGGGTATTCTGCAATGAGTGGCTCACCTCCTGACTCCCCAAAGCCTCTCCACCAGCTACAAGGCACAATCAGCAATACTCTCCATTTGCCTGGATGGGTGGAACTGCAAAAACACTGAAGCAGCTCAACACCATCCAGGACAAAGCAGTCTGCTTGATTGACAGCCCATCCACCACCTTAAACATCAACTCCCTCCACCAACGGCGCACAGATGCTGCAGTGTGTACTATCTACAGGAGTCCACTCCCATAAAATGAATACACTCAGGCTGCTTACCAAAGCAACTGATGCCAATAACCCAAGAAGATATCTTGGCAGATGCAAAATTTCTAACAAACATTCAGAGCTCCAGGCATACAATGGAAAGCTTCCTCTGCCTCATGTGCAAGATCCAAGATCAAGCTGAGAAGTAGATTTGCAGCAAAAACAGGAAGTGGCTGCAAGCAGGGAGGGTTCTGGCCTACACTAACCAGTCATTGAGTATCCTGGGCGAGGGGGGTGATCAACCTCACTGCGGGCACATAATTGCTGAAGCCCTTCATGAGGACCTGGATTAAGGAGCTGGTGATCAGCACGTCTGGTTTGCAACATTGGACTTGGAAATCTAGAATAAGGAGGCTGGTACATTGCAAACTGTCCCATCTACATCTTTCCACCATGCAGATGCCTGATGTATAGCTGATAAGGAAACTCCAAGACTTGAGATCATAGCTCCTGGCAGGCATTACCTGGAGGTTGGGTGTGATAACACTTGCTCATGTATCTAGGGCTTGTTTCTATCACAACTGGGTTGCGGTGGGGGGGGGGGGGAATTGGTTACTGCTAAAACTCCAACTGGTGCAGGCACTATTCAATAGGATATGGTGTGTGCAATGCTGTGGTCAAGAAGATGGTAGCAATGCACTTGCACATCTTGTGCTGTTCACCACACCACTCTTGTGAAGCTCCTGGTACCTGCTGTCCACCTAGTGAGAGCTCAATCCCAAGCTTGTCTGTTGTTGGATGACCAACTAATTATCTTCCTTGGGGGCAGAGTTAAGCACAGTCTCTGTGGGTCTGGGTAGTTCCCAGATCACATGCCTGGTGACGGAAGCTTGGAATTAAGTCAACCAGCTGTGATAAGACTCAAAGAAACAAAGACTTGCATTTCATGACCTCAGGACGTCCCAAAACGCTTTACAACCAATGAAGTAATTTTGAAGTGCAGTCACTGTTGCAATGTAGGGAACACGGCAGCCAATTTACGCACAGCAAGGTCCCACAAATCAGCAATGTAATAATGACCAGATAATCTGTTTTAGTGATGTTGGTTGCGGGATAAATATTGGCCAAGACACTGGGCCACTGACTCCCTTGCTCTTTTTCGAATAGTGCCACGGGATCACTTACGCCCACCTGAGAGCGCAGACGGGGCCTCAGTTTAACGTCTCATCCGAAAGATGGCACCTCCGACAGTGCAGCGCTCGATAAGCCAGCTCGCTCGTTAATGGAATTTGGACGGGTAAATCTATCACTGGGGATCAGGATTCTTCCCACTTGTCTCCAGATAACCTGGCAAGCCATGGAGCAAGCCTTTGGCAACATTCACTCCTGTGAGTCAGAAGGTGCAGGGTTTGAACCCCACTCCAAACAATCCCGGCGAATGGAGACCGGAGCTCTGGCTCTGAATTCTGGGTTGACATCCAGTGGGAGACTCATGTTCAGTGGGTGTGGGGGGCCTCCATCATCTGGGTTGGGGGAACCCATAAAACCCTCCCGCCGTATAGGACTAAACACCCTATCAGCTGGTATAACGATGGTCACGGCCATGGAAGGAGCATTCACGTCGCGGCCTGTCAGACAGTTTATCAGCCTGCAAATCTTTCCACTACTTCACACTCATCTCCAAGAGAAAAGTGTGAAGATACAAAAATAATAACCCAGCAACCCAATACCAACATAAGTAACGTAGTCTTAGCTGGACATGCAGCTCTGGTAAGCTGCACAGTTTTAGCTGGTTAAACTCCAGCAGTACCCTTGCACACACTGGGAGTGCCTAAGCCTCGGCTCAGCAGCTCTCTAAACTTGGGTAAGTGAGATGTGACCCTACAAGAGAGAATACGTATTCCACATCAGGCAAACAGAAACACTGATTCTGCAGTCGCTTGATTTGGAGGCTGTAAACATGGTGATGGTTTCTGCTCACATTAAACATTTACCTGACAACAACAAAAAATTTGCAAGATATTACACAAACAGTAAGACACAGAAAATGAAACCTACAAAACATAAAATAAAGATTGAATCAGTTCACAAGGAATTAAAATATCCTTTTCTGGAATATTTCTTGCACAGTTCATTATGCAATTAGTTTTTTTTGGATGAGAGGGCCTTTTGTAGGCCCTTACAGTACACTTCAATACATGGATGGTGCAATATTGCTGCCCACCTCGTGGAATACGGATAGCAATTCAGAACTGAATTAAAGTTGAGCAGCGAGGATCATGATTCCTATCAAAGTCAAGTTCTTCTATGTTGTAGCTCACTCTCTTGAAGAACAGCAACGTAAGAGCTCAACAGGATCCACACCTTGAGGGAAAGTGGTCATAGAATCATAGAAAATTTACAACACAGAAGGAGGCCATTCAGCCCATCATGTCCGCGCCGACCGAAAATGAGCCACCCAGCCTAATTCCACTTTCCAGCACTTGGTCCGTAGCCTTGTAGGTCATGGCACTTCAGGTACTTTTTAAATGAGTTGAGGGTTTCTGCCTCTACCACCCTTTCAGGCAGTGAGTTCCAGACCCCCACCACCCTCTGGGTGAAAACATTTTTCCTCAGTTTTCCTCTAATCCTTCTACCAATAACTTTAAATCTTTGCCCCCTGGTTATTGACCACTCTGCAAAGGGAAATGGGTCCTTCCTATCCACTCTATCTTGGCTCCTCATAATTTTATATACCTCAATTAAATCATCCCTCAGCCTCCTCTTTTCCAAAGAGAACAACCCCAGCCTATCCAATCTTTCCTTATAGCCAAAATTCTCTAGTCCTAGCAACATCCTCATAAATCATTTCTCGACCCTCTCTACTGCAATTACATCTTTCCTGTAATGTGGTGACCAGAACTGTACACAGTGCTCAAGCTGTGGCCTAACTAGTGTTTTATACAGTTCTAGCATTACCTCCCTGCTCTTATATTCTATGCCTCGGCTAATAAAGGAAAGTATCCCATATGCCTTCTTAACCACCTTATCTACCTGTCCTGCTACCTTCAGGGATCTATGGACATGCACTCCAAGGTCCCTCACTACCTCTACACCTTTCAGTATCCTCCCATTTATTGTGTACTCCATTGCCTTGTTTGCCCTTTCCAAATGCATTACCTCGCACTTCTCTGGATTGAATTCCATTTGCCACTTTTCTGCCCACCTGACCAGTCCATTGATATCTTCCTGCAGTCCACAGCTTTCCTCCTCACTATCAACCACTTGGCCAATTTTTGTATCATCTGCAAACTTCTTAAATGTAGGGGGCATGATTAAGTCCAAATCATTAATATATGTCACAAAAAGCAAGGGACCTAGTACTGAGCGGAACCCCAATGGAAACAGCCTTCCACTCACAAAAACACCCGTTGACCATTACTCATTGCTTCCTGCCACTGAGCCAATTTTGGATCCAACTTGCCACTCTCCCTTGGATCCCGTGGGCTTGTTAATGCTGAGATATTAACCCTCTTCCTCGAAACATTTGCCTTGATGGTTCAGCCATCTAGGATAACTAATCCATTTATTCCTCAGTCTGTGAGCTCATATAAATTAACATTTCAAAGACAGACTGCCCATGCCACCAAGCAACCTTGGTCTCAATTAATCTCTGAACATAGGCAATGGCACTAAAAGGCCAGCCAACTCTAATTGCATATGTGGATGGATATGATCAGTTACATGTATTGGCCACTCAGCTGTCACAGACAAAGATTTCTTTCAAGATACAGCTGACTGAAAACAACTGTAAATTAATTTATGCTTTCTAAAGCAATACAGCAGAAATCTCCCTTCTTGTCACAGAGTTCAAATCCAGACAAGTTGATGCTCCCTGTCCCAAACGCATTTTGCACATATTTGACAGTCTCAATCCTACTCCTAATGCCAAACGAGGACAAAACCATGTCTAATTTGGCACAAATTGGCAATCTTTAGAGAAGACACAAGGGTGGCTTATGTAGGAAATACAAATATAACACTGGTCCAGTTGGAGGAGTTCTTCTGAGGTTGGGGTTAAAGCACATTGTTAGGGCAATGTAGAAAGTTTAATTCTACAATTAACCTGAGGCAAGTTATGCTTCATTGGGTGCCATTTACTATTAACATACTTTATCTTTTATACACACAAATAAAAAATTAGATAAACCAATAAAGCATTCAGCGCCAGTATTCTCAATGAGCATATGTACCCAAGGGCTTCACATCAATGTTTGTCAAACACAGCCCCCTGACTATATACTCTACCAGCCCCACCTTGTTTCTTTTTGGATAGCAGCACAAGATACACCAACATTCTTAAGCACCTTCCTGAATCTGACAAGAGCAAGTATCTATTTTATTCTGCTGCCGGCGTACATACTACAAATCTGTAGATTCATATCTTATCTAGATATTTTTAAAAAGGCCAAGACAAATATTACCCGACTCTGCAATTCAGCACTTTACAAAGTCGGCATTTAGACTAACTGTGGTGTAACTAATAAGAAACATGAAACATTGCACACCCCTCCCTCAACGCTTCAATGGATAAAAGCAGCGAGCCATCCAAACCAAAAAGGTCCAACAGTCAATCCACCCCTGGGCTCTGTAGAGTTAACCGATCTCAGCCAGATCCACGGTGGGGGGGGAAAAAAATCATCAGGATTCACATTCCTGATAATTATCCAATGACTCTGCTGAAAGTGGTCCTGTGGATGGGGAGCGATTACAGGATCAGATATAACCATGACTCCCACCACAGTGAGCTACTGAAGGACATTTGGTCCTTATTGAATCGTACCGCAGCAAAAGCTGCTGCCTTCAGGAAAGGGAAAACTAGAGAAAATAAAACACTACCCTCTGTGTAGACACTTAAATCTCTTTCCCCCTCAAAGTGCAGAAAGGATTACCTGGTGTTTAAGTTTTAACACCTCGATATACAGGCTGCAATTAGTGACTTGGATGTTACAGTACATAACAAACCCACCCCAGTAGTATCTGATACATTTTTGAATATGCTCAGTATTCATAATCTCACATTCTCCATTGGACAATAAAAAATTAGTTCAGCAAGACAGCAATCAATACATGATAGAGTACCAACAAGTCAATTCAAGCTACTGTGCGTCACAAGAATCGATCCAATACAGTATTTTCTCTGCATTAAATTGGAAATCAGTAGGATAGTTAGGACCTGATGCCTATGATCTTGTACAACATATATTTGGAGAATGAACAAATCACTGTGGGCCTATCTCTCCGGATATCAACAATATCAAATCAATCAGGCTAAGAGATAAAATCTTTTTGACTACTATTGACACTCAGTTATTGTCACCAGATGCTGCCAGTGTCCTGTATACACACACTAGCAACACCTACAGCCAGGAACCATGTATTCCAATATTTCTCAAACTTGATTTTCTGAGGATTGCTGCACTGGGACCAGTGGAACGTTGATCACCGTTTAACGACAGACAAGACTGAGCGTACATTCACTTCACAACATAAATCGGCCATCGACTCACCTGGGCCCTTGGAGGCTGCAGGTGCGAAAGGATCACTACTTCCAAAGGGGTCGGCCTAAAATTCAAAAAAAAAGTTAATTAAAATATTGCATGATTCCAATCTCTTCACAACCTTCACCCAACTGTCAATGCGACTACATTCATCTTAACATGGCGTTGATAATCTTAAATCATCTGGTTATATTCAGCAAGGCACGGGTTAAAGTAACAAGCCACAAGAAAATCACAGTTAAAACACATTAGTGTTCAGAGTCTGAAATCCTCTCAGTATCCGCAGTGCCACTTGTACGGAGCTCCGATTAACGCAACAGGGTTAAAGTGAAGCAAAAACGTGCAAACACTCAGGAACGTCTGGGATACGGAATACTCATGGAATGCTGATCATTCTCCTAATGTGGTTTAATTCAGTGTACAGTGTTTCTTCCCTGCAGTGGTGTCAGCTTTGGCTCAACGGTAGCACTCTCACCTCTGAGCCAGAAGGTTGTGGGCTCAAGTCCCACTCCAGAGACTTGACCACATAATCTAGGCTGACATTCCAGCTCAGTACTGAGGGAGTGCTGCACTGTCAGAGGTGCCGTCTTTCGGATGAGATGTTAAACCGAGGCCCCGTCTGCCCCCTCAGGTGAACGTAAAAGACCCCATGGCCACTATTTCGAAGGAGGGCAGGGGGAGTTCTCCCCAGTGTCCTGGCCAATATTTATCCCTCAACCAACATCATTAAAAAAAACAGATGATCTGGTCATTTATCTCATTACTGTTTGTGGGACTTTGCTATGCGCAAATTGGATGCCACGTTTTCCCCACATTTTTGACTACACTTCAAAAGTACTTAATTGGCTGTAATACACTTTGGGACATCCTGAGGTCATGAAAGGCGCTGTATAAATGCAAGTCTTACTTCTCTTTATTTTCTTCCACATCATATGACATTTCCTGCAGGCTACATATTGTCCGAATGCATACAGCTCTATGCACCAAGACATGCCAAAGGACAACAAAACTTCTCCAAAACAAGAATTCTCTTCATACAGACATCTTTCTCATTCTCAAATTTTTCCCGATTAGTTACCATCATATACCAGAAGACCAGCTCTTCCAGTCATTGATTTTTGACCCAATGACTACATTTCTAGTACCCCATTGTTAATAATTTCAATTGTGCCAAATCTGTCCCATTTATTGTGCACAAGCATTGTTAGCACTTTTGCCTGTCTGGAGCCGGGACCTTCACTAGACGTTGGAAGAACAATACAGGCCTAAAAGTGTATGGCCCGTAAGTCAGCCCACCAATGGCCAGGCCCCAAAATGGCAAACCCAACCCATGTCCCACATGATTTATATCTACCACCACCGACAATCTGAATTGGAGGGGACAAGTGAAAACCCTGTTCCAGGTCGTCATCAGAACCTCTAATGATAAGGGCGTTGGCTTGTTTAGACTTCAGAATATTAGATGTTAAGTGCTTCAGCTTCACACTTTGACCTGTAAGGCAATAAGATCACTGCCCTCCCCCCATCCCCATGGGATTAGCACTACTGCTCATATGTAGGATAAACACCAAGATGGACAGATTAAGCCAAACCACAATGTTTCTATCTTGTCATGTAATTCCTCAAAAAATCCTTTGCCCACCGTTCCATCTCCAACCTCCCCCTTTCTCTTCAAAACCCTTGAACATGTCATTGCCTCAGCTTGGCTCAGTGGTAGCATGCACACTGCAGAGTCACGTGGTCATGGCTCACTTTGGATGCTTCAGTACAAAATCTAGGCTGACGCTTCAATGCAATACTGAGGGAGTTCTGCACTGTTGGAGGAGCTGTCTTTCAGATGAGGTGTTAAACCAAGGCTCTGTCTATCTGAGCAGGTGGATGTAAAAGATCTGAAGAGCGGGGAAGTTCTCCCAGTGTCCTGGCCAACATACATCCCTCAACCAACACCACGAAAACACATTAACTGGTCATTTCTCTAATTTGCTGTTAGTAGGACCTTGCTGTGTGCAAATTGGCTACCATGTTTGCCTATAGAACAATTACTGGACTTTGAAAATAATTAAATGGTTGTGAAGCCCTTTGGAATTCTACTCTTTTTTGCAGATTAAGGTTAGATTAAGGCGACTTTCTCACTGGAGAAAGAACCTTGCTCTAACCCACAGCACTGCCCAGTCCCTCAAAAAGCTTTCTTTTTCAATAATCAGAAACCGCTTCTGCATTTTTAAACTGTGATTCAGGGAGCATTTTGTTCACTGAAGATAATTCAACTAATAGATTGAGTCAGATCTGTTCTTCGCGGGTAGTTTTAACCAGAATTCTGTTAAGCACCAGGACATACAAAAGAGATAGCACTATCAGGGCAATCTGAATGATCTCTCATGGTTTGACAACCGATCATATTGATTGCTACAACACTTATAAAACTAACTTTGCTGAATTTTCATTTGAATAAACTCGCCAAGTTTACAATGCAACCTCACCGATTTATGAGGTGTTCAAATCCCTCCACCGCCTCGACCCTCCCTATCTCTGTAACCTCCTCCAGCCCTACAACCCTGCGAGATCTCTGTGCTCATCAAATTCTGGCTTCTTGTGCATCCCCGATTTCCATCGCCCCTCAATTGGCAGCTATGTCTTCAGCTGCCTAGGCCCAAAGCTCTGCAATTCCCTCCATAAACCCCCCCGCCTCTCTACCTCTCTCTCCTCCTCTAAAATGCTCCTTAAAACTTACCTCTTTGACCAAGGTTTTGGTCACCTATCCTAATATCTCTATGTGGCTCGGTGTCAAATTCTGTTTAATAATGCTCCCGTGAAGCACCTTGGAACGTTTTACTATGTTAAAGGCACTATATAAATGCAAGTTGTTGTTGTTGACATGAGTCCAAATTTTGGAACGGCTAGTCCAGAACAATGCGACAGTTATGCAGCCTTCACTCATTCAGTGGTTTATTCAGTCTTTACGGTAGAGGACACTAAGAATATCCCAACACTGGACAAACAGGGGGCTCTAGGGGGGGAGGAGCTAAATACGATTAAAATCACTAAGGAATTGGTACTCAGTAAATTAATGGGACTCAAGGTGGATAAATCCCCTGGACCTGATGGCTTACATCCTAGGGTCTTGAGGGAAGTGGCAGTAGGGATTGTGGATGCTTTGGTAATAATTTTCCAAAATTCTCTGGACTCGGCAAAGGTCCCGGCAGATTGGAAAACGGCTAATGTAACACCCTTATTTAAAAAAGGTAGTCGGCAGAAGGCTGGAAATTATAGACCAGTTAGCCTAACATCTGTGGCGGGTAAAATTTTGGAGTCTATTATTAAGGAGACAGTAGCGGAACATTTGGATAAACATAATTTAATAGGACAAAGTCAGCATGGCTTTACGAAGGGGAAGTCATGTCTGACAAATTTGCTTGAGTTCTTTGAGGATATAACGTACAGGGTGGATAAAGGGGAACCAGTGGACGTAGTGTATTTGGACTTCCAGAAGGCATCCAACAAGGTGCCACATAAAAGATTATTGCTCAAGATAAAGAATCACTGGATTGGGGGTAATATTCTGGCATGGGTGGAGGATTGGTTATCTAACAGGAAGCAGAGAGTTGGGATAAATGGTTCATTCTCAGACTGGCAACCTGTAGCCAGTGGTGTTCTGCAGGGGTCGGTGCTGGGTCCCCAACTCTTTACAATCTATATTAACGATTTGGAGGAGGGGACCGAGTGTAACATATCAAAGTTTGCAGATGATACAAAGATGGGAGGGAAAGTAGAGTGAGGAGGACATAAAAAACCTACAAGGGGATATCGACAGGCTGGGTGAGTGGGCGGAGATTTGGCAGATGCAATACAATATTGGAAAATGTGAGGTTATGCACTTTGGCAAGAAAAATCGGAGAGCAAGTTATTATCTTAATGGCGAGAAACTGGAAAGTACTGCAGTACAAAGGGATCTGGGGGTCCTAGTGCAAGAAAATCAAAAAGTTAGTTTGCAGGTGCAGCAGGTGATCAAGAAGGCCAACGGAATGTTGGCTTTTATTGCTAGGGGGATAGAATATAAAAACAGGGAGGTATTGCTGCAGTTATATAAGGTATTGGTGAGACCGCACCTGGAATACTGCATACAGTTTTGGTGTCCATACTTAAGAAAAGACATACTTGCTCTCGAGGCAGTACAAAGAAGGTTCACTCGGTTAATCCCGGGGATGAGGGGGCGGACATATGAGGAGAGGTTGAGTAGATTGGGACTCTACTCATTGGAGTTCAGAAGAATGAGAGGCAATCTTATTGAAACATATAAGATTGTGAAGGGGCTTGATCGGGTGGATGCAGTAACGATGTTCCCAAGGATGGGTGAAACTAGAACAAGGGGGCATAATCTTAGAATAAGGGGCTGCTCTTTCAAAACTGAGATGAGGAGAAACTTCTTCACTCAGAGGGTGGTAGGTCTGTGGAATTTGCTGCCCCAGGAAGCTGTGGAAGCTACATCATTAAATAAATTTAAAACAGAAATAGACAGTTTCCTAGAAGTAAAGGGAATTAGGGGTTACGGGGAGCGGGCAGGAAATTGGACATGAATTTAGATTTGAGGTTAGGATCAGATCAGCCATGATCTTATTGAATGGGGGAGTAGGCTCGAGGGGCCGATTGACCTGCTCCTGCTCCTATTTCTTATGTTCTTATGTTGCAGTAAATCACCATGCAGTCACGTACAACAAGCAAAGAAAATGCAGGGGGAAACACACAGCAGGGTTAGTCCTCTTCAGATACAGATGGACCTGCAGCGTTTTCCGTCTTTAGTTTCAGATTTCCTGAACTTGCACTATTTTGCCTTTCATATGTAGTCATGTGCCTGGTTATACCAGGCATCTCTCAGTCTAGAGGTGCTATTTACCATGAGTATTCCAGCAGATTTATTTTAAGCTTTAAGTTTGCAGCATACTTACCATTGCCTGCATGGGTTAGGGGTGCAGCCCTATATATCAACAGAAGTGCCATCTGGAACCATGCACGACAACTCAGTGTTAAAGTGAGGTTGGGATTAGTTATATTATTTTTTATACATTTTCTTTCAAATCCTCCACAGCCTCAATCTGCTTTGTTTCCTGTGACTCATCACCTCCCTCCCCGCTTTCAAAAGCCTCCTCAAAACCTTGCTCTTTGACATTGCCTTTGCGCCCACCTCACCCCAATATCCCTCCTGCTCGCTATCGAATATTTTTTCCCCCCCTCGACGGAAGATGTAAATGTGGCCCTTTGCCCAGCTTCTTTCATTTGGCAGCTTGAAAAACAACATTAAATCTCACCGTCCACTCCAAGGCCTCTGATGATACAGAGTGAGTCAGCATGGACTCGATGGGCCAAATGGCCTCCTTCTGTGCTGTAACCTTTCTATGTTTCTAGGTAGGGTTGCCAACCCTCCAAGAATTAAAGATTAATCTCCTGGACACTGCTGCGAGCAACTCGGGAGAAAAATCAGAGGGGCATTAAGAAGAGTGTTTTTCTCATTTTCTTTCAACACTTTTGTTTATTAAGATTATTAATTATAAGAATATTGATGATTTGGAGCAGCAAAGCTTTCAAAAAAATAAAAGTGGCCCCCACTAACAGACTGCACTGCAGAGCTGGGAGGAGGATGGACCGGGGCCAGGATTTTAATTTTTTTTTTAAGGGGTGAAATTGCAGAGCTACGAAGAGCAGGGCTGGATGGTGCCACACTCCAGAGAGAGAGCGCGCAAGGGGGGCAATAGAGAGAGAGAGAGAGAGAGAGAGAGAGAGACAGAGAGACACACACACAAAGAAAACAAGAACTGAAAAGAGCGGGGACAAGGCCACAGAATTAAATTTCTCAGAGGTGAGCTGGACTGTGGAGAGGTTATCCAAACCATGGAGCATCTTGTGAACCATTGCTTGGTAGGTTCCTTCCCTGATGGAATAGCTTCTACTCACTCCATATCACCAGAGGCCTTGGAGTAGATGGCAAACTTGGACGGCAAAATTTAATGTTTTTCAAGCTGCGTGGGGAGCAGGTCCCATGGAATTAGATTTTAATTTTGTTTATAAATAGTTGCGAGATCGGACAGAGCTTGTAGGATGACCCGATGACCTCGGTCACATTTACCACCTTTTATCCCACAAGCGTGGACCATGGTCTTATGGGGCCGCAGGCAGGAATATTTTAGATTTTGAGGCCAAGCGAAGCTAGAAATTTGTCCGGCAATACGGGTTAGGGCCATAGGCCCAAAGTTAATCTTGTTTATGTATAAGCAGCCTAAAGTAAAAAAAATTGTAAAATAAGCCAGCCTGCAGGGAGTGGGGCCAAAATATATTTATATTTTTTTTAAATCAGCCAGTTCCTAGTATTAAACATAATTCCAAGCTTGACCAAAACATCAGCACCCTCCAGAACACCGAGTGTGGTGTGACAAGCAAATGTGACGTTTCAACATTGAACTTTCTATCGCAGTGCCACCTAATGGCATCACGGGTAAACGTAACACTAAGAATAAACATCTTAACACGTGTCTCCCCATAAGAACGGTTTACATAGGACTTTTGAATGGGATACATGACACAGGTGCTGATTTTGATATATTACATACGGACGTTAAAGAAATACTGCCATCTTTAACATGATCCTCCCATTCACTGGCACAAAGGATCCAACGGTCAGAAATCTAATGAGGGCCTAATGTTGCACATGCCTCAGAAAACAGACCCAGAATAAACTGAAACTATTGATTTAAACACCACTACAGTATGGTATTAATGTCCCCAGTCAGATTAAAGTCTTTCACAAATGTACTCCTACAGTTCTATGATTCTCTTCCTGATTAAGTAGCAAACATCAGTAATTATTCATGCAGTTCTTTAGAAATGGCAACGCCTCCCAAACATCACTCAGGCTGCTCCATTGAAAATCATAGTCACTTGGCAGTTTGCCGCTAGATCACAGAAGTGAAAATGCAGAACAGTCAAAAGGTCAGCTTAGGTTCAGAGCAAATGTTGAGGTTTCAACCACTTTTACACTGATGCTTGTTTCGGTCAGGTTAAGAGAAACCAGTTTCTGTAATCCGGAAGGATATATTGGTCTCGGAGGGAGTGCAGCAAAGATTCACCAGAGTGATACCGGGGATAAAAGGGTTAAATCATGAGGACAAGTTGCAAAGACCAGACTTGTAGTCCCTTGAGTATAGGAGATTAAGAGGTGATCTAATCGAGGTGTTTCAGATAATTAAAGGATTTGATAGGGTAGATAGAGAGAAACTATTTGCTCTGGTGGGATAGTCCAGAACAAGAGAGCATAACCTTAAAATTAGAGCTAGGCCATTCAGGGGTGATGTCAGGAAGCACTTCTTCACACAAAGGGTAGTGGAAATCTGGAAAACTCTCCCCCAAAAAGCCGTTGAGGCTGGGAGTCAATTGAAAATTTCAAAACTGAGATTGATAGATTTTTGTTAAGCAAGGGTATTAAAGGTTACGGATCCAAGGCGGGTAAATGGAGTTAAGATATTGATCAGCCATGATGTAAGTAAATGGCGGAACAGACTAGAGGGGCTGAATGGCCTCATCCTGTTCCAATGTTCCTGATCAGGTTCCAGGTTTACAGTATTAAATCTGGCACTCGTACCCCAGCAGCAGAACTGTGGGCCCAAAAACAATACCAAGTCCAAATTTAGTAATATAAATAAAGAGGGTCAGCTAATGGACACACATCTCTGGGATCCAAATTACTTAAGTACCAACATAAAAGCAGTGTTTCCTGCTCTGATTAGGAGCCCCCCTCCCACCCCAGGACTCCAAAGGTACACTTACTTTAGGTGGCACTGTGGGCTCCCTGCTGAACGGGTCGGAGGATGATGATGTGAAAGGATCACTCTTTGGAGGCTTCTTGAAGAACTCGTCAGATGATGCGCTACGGAACGGGTCGGTTTCTTTAAATGGATCAGCACCAAATGGATCTGTAGAGAAAACCAGGGTGAAAAGGAGCCAGATTTAGCACAGGACAGCAGGATGTGAGGTAAAGGGTAGATGGAAGGCTAAGGATTTATAATGGGCAAACATGCAGAACATTAGAAGTTAGTGACTAAAACAAAAGCAAATTACTGCAGATGCTGGAAATCTGAAATAAAAACAGAAAATGCTGGAAACACTCAGCAGGTCAGACAGAATCTGTGGAGAGACACACAAGAGTTTTCATTTCAGGTCGATGACTACATAAGAACATAAAAAATAGGAGCAGGAGTAAGTCATACGGCCCCTCGAGCCTGCTCCACCATTCAATAAGATCATTGCTGATTCTACCTGAACTCCACTTTCCCGCCCTAGCCCCATATGCCTTGATTCCCTTAGTGTTCAAAAATCTATCGATCCCAGTACTCTGGGGTAGAGAATTCCAAAGATTCACAACCCTCTGAGTGAAGAAATTTTTCTTCATCTCGGTCCTAAATGGCCAACCCCTTATCTTAAGACTATGCCCCCTAGTTCCAGACTCTCCAGCCAGGGGAAACACCTCTCAGCATCTACCCTGTCAAGCCCTCTCAGAATTTTATACGTTTCAATGAGATCACCTCTCATTCTTCTAAACGCCAGAGACGACAGGCCCATTCTACTCAATCTCTCCTCATAGGACAACCATCTCATCCCAGGAGTCAATCTACTGAACCTTCATTGCACCGCCTCTAAGGCAAGTATATCCTTCCTTAGGTAAGGAGACTAAAACTGTACACAGTACCCCAGATTTGGTCTCACCAGAGCCCTATATAATTGCAGCAAGACCTCCTTACTCGTATATTCCAACCCCTTGCAATAAAGACTATCATACCATTTGCCTTCCTAAAATTGCTTGCTGTTCCTTCAGGTTAACTTTGAGTTTCGTGGGTAAGGACACCCAAATCCCTCTGACTACCAAGATTTCTTAGTCTCCCACCTTTTAAAAAATATTCTGATTTTCTCTTCTTCCTACCAAGGTAATTTCACATTTCCCCACATTATGCTCCATCTGCTACATTTCACCCACTCACTTAACCTGTCTATATCCCATTGCGGCCTCTTTGGTCCTCCTCACAGCTTACTTTCCCACCTAGCTTTGTATCATCAGCAAACTTGGATACATTACACTCGGTCCCCTCATCCAAGCCATTGATATATATTGTGAACAGCTGAGGCCCAAGCTCTGATCCTTGCGGCACCCCACTAGTTACAAACTGCCAACCTGAAAATGACCCATTTATTCCTACTGTTGGCCAGAGGCTGCAGAAGACTGCTGAGCTGAATTCGAAGTGCTAACAAAGACACTGACCTTTTGAACTGAGGTGACCTGGAGTTCAGTCACTGGTCTGAACTGGCCAGAACCGGTTTGAATTCGTTCCGCTTCTTACAGAGACAAAGGAACGGTGATGCTACCTGGGCTCTTGGAATAGAGCCAATCAGGGGATGACATCGGTCACTCCAGCAACTTTGAGCCAACCGGGAAGACAGCATCGTTCGAAAAGACAGACTTGGGGAATAAAAGCTGAAGAGTTGCTGGTTTGGTCTCAGTGTGTGTGTGTCTTTGTTTGTTTGTGAGCAAGAGAGAGAGTCAGTGTGTGTTTTTGTTGGTGTGTGTTTGTGTCTTTGTTTGTGAAGGAGACTCTGGAGACTAACCCTCGTGGAAGTGAATACCTTACGTCAGGGACGTAAAGACTGCGTCGGGGACATGGAGACGACGTCGGGAGTAAGAGGGAGAATTGCCTGGCCAGCAGCGTCTCTCTTTTCCGGGTAATATAATATCCTTTCTATTCTGGGACCACTCTGGCAGTGTTGTCAGGAAAACCTAGTGGGTGTGCGTTTAAAGCCTAATACTCGGGGAGTATTACTCAGGAAACTTAGTGGATGTGCGTTTAAATCCTAGTTTGAGTATAAACCTGTATAACCTGCTGTAAACTACATGCCTATATCTAACTAGACGTATAAGCGGTATGTACGTGATCTAATAACGTTAATAAAGCGAATTGAGAATTAAGAGAGAATTGACTCTTCCTCTGTGTACTAAGCCAAAACCGTTAACTTCCGGTCAACATATTTGGCGTCCCTGGGTGGGCTCGAGGATAAATCTCTCCGTTGCGTCAGTGGGAGCCTCGAGGCGAACCGAATTTGGCAAAGTATACAGAGAACAGGAGTTTGAGTTAATTCATAGTTAATAACGTAAGATGACGAATAAAGGGAAATCACCAAGCCCTGGGGACTTGGACTGTTTTGATTGGAAGGGACTCCTTCAAAAATATGTAATAGGGAAGTGGCCGCAATACGGGAATTATGTGGGTCACATTAGAGACAAGGGAATGCCCGCTGGGGAGGTCCTTTGGAAAATTGCGCAAACAAAGATGTCAGATAGGAAATTTAAAAAGATACAAAAGTCCGTAGCGATCGGATGTTTACTTGAGGAATGGATAGAATGCCGACAGCAGGCTAGGAGAGAGAAAGAAGAGACTCAGAAAATCCAGGACGAATTAGGGGAAGAGAATAAAAAACTCCGTGAGGAGATAGCCCGCCTTAGTGCGAAGGTAACTGATCGACAGGGACAGAGAAGTGCAGATTTGATGCACATGAACCAGTATCAGTTACAGTGCGAAAAATTGACTAATGAAAAGAATAAGAGAGAGGGAGAAGCCCAAGCAGCTAAAGCTGAGGTGGAGAGATGGAAACAACAATGTGGTGATTTAAAAACTGCTATGAATGTGATTCACAGAGCAGCTCAGGAGAAGAGGAGTAGTACTGGCGATCACACAACGTGTCAGAGAGTGATAGGGAGGCTGCAAGATCAGCTAGCCGCACAGAGGGGCATATTGTGTGCTTTTGCACCCGGGAGAAGTGAAGAAAGTGGTTTAGGGGATGTAGATTGGGATGATTTAGCAGACAAGGCGGATAGATACAGCAGCGGTGATAGGGAACCTCCACTAGGGGACCCACCGCCAGCATATGCTCCAGAGCAGAAAAAACCGTCTGCCCCAATGGCCCCCCTGGTAACTACTAGAGCACAGATGGGGGAAGATGGTCAGGATATGACATATTCCACCCCACTTGGGGTACAGGAACTGAGGGTTATTGCGAAAGATATTGGAACGTGTGCACCTGGGGATGATCCTAGGGAGTTGTTCCGAGCGGTCAGGCAACAGAGAGCGATACACGGCTTAGATGATGCTGAGGAAAGGAAATTAATCCTAATGTGCCTACACCCACATATACACTCCGCCCTACCGGAGGAACAAAAACTTGGTAGAGGCACAAATGAAGCCTTAAAGGACCAGGTATTATCTGTCATGGGCGATAACAGAGGGGATCCAGTGGAGGCGCTAATGAGATGCTATCAAAGGAAAGGTGAACACCCCACTGTATTTCCGGCTCGCATTTGGGCGGTGTTTCAGGGGGTCTATGGTACAGACTTAGACAGGGATAATTTACAGCGGGAGGTTAGGAACCGATGGCTGAGAACACTAGTGTCGCATGGCACTGAGGAGTCGAGGAAGGCACTAGATCAGTTTGACCCTGCTGATGACACACATACGAAACCCTGGATAATTAGGAAGATGGTTAGAGTATGGGAAAGGGAAATACCCAAACGATCCAAGGCATCCGGGGACAGAGCAATGCTTGTTAAAGATCAGGTGATAATTTGGAGAAATGAAGGGAGGGGACCTACTAAGGGGGAACCCCCTCCAGCTTATCAGACAGTGGGAAGAGGTAGAGGCAAAGGAAACTTCTCAGGAACGGGGAGAACTCAAGGCGAGGTGTCCAAATGCTATAACTGTGGCCAAGAGGGACACTTCGCAAGGGACTGCCCGAACCCAAGACAAGAGAGTGCAGGTCGGGGAAGAAATCAGAGCCTACCCGTGGAAGGGCCGAATAGACCAAGTCCTCAGTGTGATACGATAGAAATATCACCGAGTTCCGGGTTGTACCCTGAACTGCAATGACGGTCTCGGGCCTCTCCGTTATGGGTGTGTGACGCGCGGTTGGATGACATGGGGAGACCCCTAATGAATGGTAGGGTCGGAGGCCGCCCTCTTACATTTCTTTGGGACACAGGGGGATCTCGAACCACCGTTAACACCACTCAGATCAATGACATAGATTGGAAAATTCAAAACAAAATTATTCTAAGTGGATTCACAGGGCATTCACAAGTGGGATATGTGAGTGTACCGTTGGAAGTCGGTGTGGGAGACATAGTGATAGAGCATTCAGTGGTCCTTATTAAATTATCTAGAGAACAAGAACATATATTAGGGAGTGACTATATGGCCAAAGCGGGATTCTGCTTCGACCCTGTTAATTGTATGATTTAGCAAATGCCTTTGGGCATGGGCAGTATAAATCACACACTCGTCCCGGTGGGGGAATATCGGGATAGGATAGGCACGATCGGGGAAATGTGGATAGAACCAGGAGAAATGAGTAACGATCGTGAAGTACAACAGATTATTGTACAAAACTCAATAGTATTTGCCCGACATAAACATGATTGTGGGAAAATGACCGGGAGTGTGTGTATACAAGGTCCAGATCCCAAACCACAGAAGCAGTATGGTTTCCCAAAACAAGCAGAAGAAGAGATAGAGAAGGTGATAATATCCCTTGCTGCAGCAGACTCTAAGACCAATAGCTTCTACTAATAACGCACCTATTTGGCCAGTAAGGAAACCCGACGGTAGCTGGCGACTAACGATAGACTACAGAGAATTAAATAAAGTCACCCCGTTAACAGCCCCTACAGTAGCAACTAGCCCAGAGACAGTAGTTCGACAAAATGAGGATGCGCAGTGGTTTACGGTTTTGGACATAAGTAACGGTTTTTGGTCTATTCCACTGGAGAAAGAATGTCAATATAAATTTGCATTTACTTTCCAAGGACAGCAATATACATGGACCGCCCTGCCGCAGGGGTTTCACAATTCCCCGTCCATATTTCACCAACGGCTGAGGGAAGGGTTAAAAGGATTCTCAAGGCCTGAATGTTTAATGCAGTATGTAGACGACTTACTCCTACAAACTGAAACCAAGAAGGAACATTATCAACTGCTAAGTGAATTACTGCAGTTGTTACATGACTTGGGATTAAAGATTAACCCTAAAAAAGCGCAGATCATGAAACAAAAAGTTACTTACTTGGGAATGATTCTGACGCCGGGACAAAGGGACATTGACAAGCGAAGGGTAGAGACAGTTGGCAGACTCCCTGTTCCGGGGGATGTGAAAGGGTTAAGGTCCTTCTTAGGGTTGGTGGGATATTGCAGGGACCATATTGATGGATTCGCCACAAAGGCGGCCCCACTGATGGAATTATTAAAAAAGAATGTGGCCTGGGAGTGGAAAACAGAACACACCCAGGCCATGACTGATCTAAAGCAAGCACTAGCTGTTGCGCCTGCTTTAAAAACCCCAAATCCAACGGAACCGTTTTCATTGGAGGTGGCTACCACAGACACCACCCTCTCAGCAGTTCTATTACAGGAGACACACGGAAAATTACGACCAGTAGCGTACGCCTCACGTATGCTCTCACCAGTAGAGCAGGGGTATACGGTATGCGAAAGACACTTGCTAGCTGTCTTTTGGGCAGTGCAGCATTTTACTTATATAGTGGGACTAAATCCACTTACAATATTAACAGAACACACCCCAGTACAGCTACTGTTAGACAGAAGGATTAAGGATGGTTCAGTTAGCCAAAATAGAATCGCTAGATGGACATTGTTGCTGCAAGGGAGAAATATAACCGTGAAAGGGGTAAAAACCACCACTATGTTAGCAGACAACTTAGTTTATCAGGGAGAAAAACATGAGTGTCAATTGATGATAGCAAATGACCCCAAGGGCCCATTTGTATCAAAACAAAAAGGAGGGGGTAAGACGGGGCCTGAAAGCAGAAAGACAAAGGAAACAGGAAAGGAAGAACCCTATTTTAAAATTTTTGTGGATGGCTCTTCATCAGTACAGGATGGGGAAAGGAGAACTGGCTGTGGGATATAGATAGAGTTGAGCCCTGGACAGAGAGTAATGATTAGAATATACCAGCCCACCTCATTCTTGAGTCCAAAGTTTGCCGGTCCCTATGAGATAGTAGACAAAGCTAGCCCATCTGTATACAAGATATTAACGGCACCAGATAAGAGTGGCTGGTACCACATTAATCAGCTAAAGTTGGTAGGAGAAAAACAAGATAATCATCATTGGCATGTGCTGCTCGATGCTAACGATGTTCTGAATTCTGAAGGTCAGGGAGATCACGAACTGGACCAGTTACAGGTCCAAGAGGAGGTGATTGAACACAAATTTGACACTGTCCTTTCGCATGCAGAGGCGAATCCAGGAACAAAACGAAAGGAACATAAAACAAAAGGGGGGAGTAAGTAGGTTCGAAGAAACGGACGGTTAGAATCTGAAACAAATTGGGAACAGGATTTGGATGGTCTGGCTCAGTATATGGAGAGACTGGACTTATGATAGTACCTAAAAGAAACTGTACATAAGAGCAGAAATTACACTTGTTTATTCCAGGTCCAGCCTAGAATGAAGGGGATGATGCATTTTGTTGCTATCAGATTGATCGTCATCAGAACTGTGGTTGAACCTGCCTCGGAGCCGTCACGACGAATGAACGTGCCTGAAGCAGTGTCGACGGCGGAAGGGGATCCCGAGACCAGGGACAACTTTGCTCTGCAGAATAAGACAGTCTGAACCAACAAAGGGAAAAGAGGGGATTTAAATTTGTATTATATGGGAGTGGATGGGTTAGCGTGCGCGGGAAAGACTTTGGGTATACCGGAGGGAGCGGGAGTACGGTTTTCATGTAACACAGTTCTAGAGGTGACATTGTCGGTAATCCCAGAGGGAAATATTATTAATCAATTTGTGGGTCCATTTATGGAGCGACTATCGGGGAGCAACGGTCGAGGTAAAATTATGGTCCACTGGGACCACACCTATGTAAATATTGATTGGGGTAGTGACTCAAAGGGAAATATTACGTTGGGGCGGTGTTTCATATTCCCCGGCATGGAGGCAATTTGACCTATCCGTTAAAAAGAGTTCATAACGTGGGCAAGTATCATAAGGGTACTTGGATATCTTTGAGCAATCCACCATCTCATGCTATTGTAATGGACGGTGCTGAGAAAGGGGTAGATTTGTCAAAGTGTCACCAAGGAGGGAATCACTGGGCCTGTCCAGAAGAGATAACGAGACAGAGACTTACTAATTGTGGGTTCAGTACTTATGAAAATTGTTCATTGTCCATTTTGCCGGTTAACAACCAGTCCTTTTTACAATACGCCCTTGTGGGACAAACGTATTACATAGCCACAGCGGCTATGAGCTGTAACAAAGGATGGAAACAGTGCCTTCTGGAAGGACACAATGTGGCCATTAACAACATGACCTCAGACCTGGTTGTCGGTGGACATGTTCTGCCTAAGCCAATAATGAGGATGGTAATAAACGAAAACCTCACAGTCCAACGTACCGATATAGACCAAGATCTGTGGAAATATGTTCCTACTGAACTACCACCCATTCCGCACCTGACTGCAGTTTGGATGCAAATAGCGGAGGAAGCCAATGAGATAATTCATCAATGGACTAAACACACTAAAATAATTAAAACGCATGCTGATAAAGCAGGTGAACTGTTACGGGACCCTGGGTTCTGGAATAAGTTTTGGAATTGGGGATCTAATGTTCAAATACATCCATGGGTCAGGATTTTATCACATGCTGCTGTAATTGTGATTTTATGTGCATTAATACTTGTCATATTCAATGTATATCAGCTTAGAAGGTGGAAAAATGAAATTGTGCAACAATTGAATGTTAGTGCTATAATGAAACAGAAGAAGCGATTATCAACATAAGGACACTGTGTGAAGTATATTTTATACGCTTCCTTTTTGTATTGTTTATATAACCATTTATATTGTTTTTTCTATAATCATATGAAATCGCGGATGTAACATACCCATTGGGGGACAATGACGGCCTCAGGAGTGGTACACAGAAAGGGAGAATAATGATCCTAAGATAGGCATCTTTGGATCAAAAGGGGGGAGATGTTGGCCAGAGGCTGCAGAAGACTGCTGAGCTGAATTCGAAGTGCTAACAAAGACACTGACCTTTTGAACTGAGGTGACCTGGAGTTCAGTCACTGGTCTGAACTGGCCAGAACCGGTTTGAATTCGTTCCGCTTCTTACAGAGACAAAGAAACGGTGACGCTACCTGGGCTCTTGGAACAGAGCCAATCAGGGGATGACATCGGTCACTCCAGCAACTTTGAGCCAACCGGAGAAGACAGCATCGTTCGAAAAGACAGACTTGGGGAATAAAAGCTGAAGAGTTGCTGGTTTGGTCTCAGAGTGTGTGTGTGTGTGTGTGTGTGTGTGTGTGTGTGTGTGTCTTTGTTTGTTTGTGAGCAAGAGAGAGAGCCAGTGTGTGTTTTTGTTGGTGTGTGTTTGTGTCTTTGTTTGTGAGGGAGACTCTGGAGACTAACCCTCGTGGAAGTGAATACCTTACGTCAGGGACGTAAAGACTGCGTCGGGGACATGGAGACGACGTCGGGAGTAAGAGGGAGAATTACCTGGCCAGCAGCGTCTCTCTTTTCCGGGTAATATAATATCCTTTCTATTCTGGGACCACTCTGGCAGTGTTGTCAGGAAAACCTAGTGGGTGTGCGTTTAAAGCCTAATACTCGGGGAGTATTACTCAGGAAACTTAGTGGGTGTGCGTTTAAATCCTAGTTTGAGTATAAACCTGTATAACCTGCTGTAAACTACATGCCTATATCTAACTAGACGTATAAGCGGTATGTACATGATCTAATAACGTTAATAAAGCGAATTGAGAATTAAGAGAGAATTGACTCTTCCTCTGTGTACTAAGCCAAAACCGTTAACCGGTGACTTCCGGTCAACACTACCCTCTTATCTGTCCGCTGACCAATCCTCAATCCACGCTAATAAATTACCCCCAATTCCTTGAGCTCTTATCTTATGTAACAGCCACGTGTGGCATCTTATCGAATGCTTCTTGAAAATCCAAATATACGACATCCACTGGTTCCCCTTTATCTACCCTGCTAGTTACACCCTCAAAAAACTCTAATAGATTTGTCAAACACAATTTCCCTTTCATAAAACCATGTTGACTCTGCCTAATCATATTATGGATTTTCTAAATCCCCTGTTACTATGTCCTTAATAATAGATTCTAGCATTTTTCCTACTACTGGCCTATAATACCCTGTTTTCTCTCTCCTTCCTTTCTTATATAGCGGGGTTACATTTGCTACCTTCCAATCCACTGGCACTGTTCTAGAGTCTAGGGAACTCTGGGAAGTCAAAACCAATGCATCAACTATCTCTGCAGCCACCTCTTTTAAAACCCTAGGATGTAGGCCAACAGGTCCAGGGGATTTGTCGACTTTTAGTTCCATTAATTTCTCCAGTACCTTTTCTGAAAAGAGTCCTGTTGAAAGGTCATTGATCTGAAACATTAACTCTGTTTCTCTCTCCACAGATGCTGCCTGATTGCTGAGTGTTTCCAGCATTTTCTGTTTTTATATTAGGAGTTATTGACCAAGTTAAATCCACTTAAACTGACTGCCACTGTACCTGAAGCGCTCACGTCTGCATTAACATCTGGAAAATGACTGAACAGAAACCACATGGCGGACAGACTAATTCACATTCAAAGTTTGAAAGACTACGAGGTCCATGGCTGCCTTTCCCTCAATCACACTTGCCTCACCCAGAGGCAATTCAGCAGTACGTGGCTTCTCCATATGACGGACACTGTGTGAAACCAGGATGTTCCAGCTGAGGGGGTTCAGAAAAAACTCATGTTGACCCGGTGCCAATTGCAGCACCTCTTGGATGAGGCATCGGAGGATGCACTCCGGGATAAGTTGGCGTCTTCAGGGAGAGAAGTAAAGAAAGGGGAGAAAACTGCATTGCAAGACAAAAACACGCATGAGAATTCAACAGATATGTCTGGACCAACTAAGCAGAGGCCTCTTCAAGTGCACGAGCCTCGACAGTGAGTTCTAGCAGGCTGTTCAAACGCTAGGAACATCTCAGCCAAGCTGTATCCTGCCCCATCCCACATAGGCGCCGCACACACACACACACACTTTCAAGTAGGAGTCATTCGATAACAATCAGGAGCAGGAACCCCCACTGATCTTCAGCTCCTTAACCTAGGGGCACTGAAGCCAATTCTAACATCAAGAACTGACACGTGGGCTGAGCCATCAGAGTAGCTTTGAGAAATCAGTGCTCATCACCACTTAATGGGAGCATACATACAACAACTTGAATTTATATAGTGCCTTTAACATAGTAACAAGGCACTTCACAGGAGCGTAATCAGACAAAATTTGACACTGAGCCACATAGATATTAGGACAGGCAACCAAACACTTGGTCAAAGAGGTCGGCTTTAAGCAGCGTGTTGAAGGAGGAGAAGTTATGGGAGGGAATTCCAGAGCTTAGGGCCTGGGCAGCAGAAGGCACAGCCACTAACGCTGGAGCGAAGGAAATCGGGGATGCGCAAGAGGCCAGAATTGGAGGAGCGCAGAGATCTCAGAGTTGTGGGGCTGGAGCAGATTACAGAGACAGGAAGGGGCGAGGCCATGGAGGGATTTCAACACAAGGTTGAGAACACAGGTGCAGTTGGGTAAAATGGTATAGCGAGCATAACCATGCATTCACAGAAAACCAACCTGCACCAAACAAAATAGCATCATCTTTGATAATTGATCCGCACACCCCTCCAATGTAATTCTACACTGCAACCAATTGGAATAATGTACAAGCAGCGCTATGGCCCAGCGCACTGTGTAATCAAGGATAGGTAGGATGTAGGCTCCAGTCTCCGAGTTACCAGTCTGATTGTAAGGTAGCACCAGGCAGAGTCCAAACGCTTAAGATGCAGAATAAGCTAAGTCATGACCCAGACCTCTCACACACTGTCTAGAATTGGTGGAGGCCTGAAAGTAAGTCAGCCACTTGGTTGACTGCAGATAGTGTATGGGACGGGGTAACATGTTTGGGGAATAAACAAAAGAGGGAGTCTCTCCCTCATCAAAAGTCAGGCAGGAAACTTGAAATGTGCATGGCAACAAAACGGCATGGCAGGAGGCTGGAGAGCAACATCTATTCTCCCAGGGAACGGGCGAAAGACGCCCACCCCCCCCCCCCCCGGGGAACGGGTGAAAGACAGACATTGTGAAACAAGGAGCTAAATTCCAAACATCATACCCGTTGAGGCAGTTGTCTGCTGTTGAGCGAAAGGGTCATTTTGGAATGGGTCACCTGTCAAGGAAACACACGAGAGCACAAATAAATCTTAGGTAAATTGAATCATTAATTTACGGACACAGACCATTAGAAAAATACCTTTCAGGAAATCTTCAGTTTCAAACTATGAGCTACTCACTGTCTTTGAAGGGATCGGCTCCTTTGAATGGATCTGTCTTGAAGGGATCTTCTGACTGGAATGGGTCTGTGTGCAGTTCTTGGACATTATTATTGAACGGTGATGCTTTGCCCCTGAAGGGGTCATCCTGAACACAAAATAAACTTCAATCTTTTTCCAGTACATAAGCTCACCAATAATCACTATATAAATACATTGCATTCTCTATTCTATATATGAAGGCTGGGTTCTGTGTTGAATTGAAGAAATTCCTTTTGTCCAAATTGAGTGGATCAGTCCTCTACAATACCTTACTCCATCTACACTCTTTCCCTGCTTGCCTTTGCCCCTTCCTAACCGTATGTGACCTGCTTCCACTCACCTCTCCCCAAGCAGTCTGATACTCTTACCCCTACTAAGAGACATCAATTCTAATCAAGTGGAGGGCTGCAAAACAGCAGAATCCTCCAGGTCAGGGTGTCAGGGCAAAGTATCAAAATTTGCACCTGGCACAAAAATAGGTGATTTGGTTATCTGTGAAGAGGGTTGCCAATGATTACAGGAGCGTATAGACAGGTTACTGGACTGGGCACGTGGATGTCAGACGAAAATTAAGAGAGAAATGTGAGGTGATGCATTTCAAGAGGAAAAATGAGGACATATGCACTAATAATAAAACTTTACAAGGATTAGAGGAGCAGACAAATTTTGGAATACAAATATACAAATCTTTAAAAGTGAGGTAACAAGCTGAGAAAGCTGTTTTTAAAAAAATAACCTTAAAAAAAATGGAATCCTGGGTTTTAAACACAGAGGCATTACATACAAAAGCAAAGAGATAATACTAAAACTATAAAAATTCTTCAGTTAGGCGTAGCTAGAATATTGTGTCCAGTTTTGGGCGATTTACTTGAGGAAAAATGTCACGGTCATAGAGAAGGTGCAGTAGAGATTCACTAAGGTAGTCCCAGGGATGAGCGGCTTTAATTTAGAGGCGAGACTAAAGAAACTGGAACACTCTTCACTGGGACAAACAAGAGACGATCGCACAGAGGTACTCAAATTCTGAAGGGTTTTGATAAGGAAAATTATGAAAAAGTCTTTCTACTGGTCAATGAGTCTATAACAAGGATATAAATTTAATATTAGCACCAAAACAACTAAGGGAAAGGTAAGGAGAAAAGTTTTTTTTTAAAAACCACCATGAAGGGCTGTTTGGACACGGAATGCCCTCTGAGAATCAGCGGTAGAAGCAGAATCATAATTTATACATCTTATTAAAAATCTTATGTCTGCACACACTTTGTCTACAAAACCTTACTTCCTGTTATGTTTTTGTTACACTTTTGCGTCCTTCCTGTGTCCACATTTATAATGGAAACAGCCTGTGTAAATTTGTCACACTGGGATTACACCCTCCCAGCAGTGGCGGCACTGTAACACCTCTGGGTTGCACTCCCAGCTCCTCAGAGAAATTCTTACGCACCGTCAACTTTTTTGCTTCCAGATTGCAGTAAGTTTGCTGTTTGACTATAAATATTAAAATAGGGACTAAATGTGTATAATACACATCTATCTATATCTTATTAAAAATCTTACACCTACGCACCTGGGTCCAATTATCTCTCATCCTTTAACCTTACTTCACCTCTTGATTTCCTATGTGCAATGGTACAGGAAATCGACTAGTAGGTTTCAAAAGGGATAAATATTTGAAAAAGAATCAAAAGGCTACAGAGAAAGGCAGGTGTATGGGGCTAAATGAATCGCTCTATCAGAGAGACAGCACAGATATGTTGGGCCAAATGGCCTCCATATATGTTCTATAATCGCTCCCAGTTGGTTTCAGAACAATATCAAGGGAGGCCTAGAAGCAGGTCCCCTGCCTGCTGGGTCGGGAACGGCACTCAACACAGGGCAAAACATAAATACTTCAAACGAACATAATGGAGATCTTCTGATCAAAACAACTGCATCAATCCGCTTTAGCTGGCCTGCTGCTTTACGGGAAGTTCATTTGGGTGGCAATGGGACGGAACAAAGGAGAGAGCAAAGGGGTGAATGAACCCTCCAAAATGAGTCTACAGTAGTGTCTCCCTACCCACCATTGTTGCGAAGCCGCTGTCTCTCTCTGCGATGCCATCGCTCATGTCTGCCAGGTTAGTCATGCTCCCGCCATGATCAGTTAATGAGCCGTTCAGTGCATTGCTGTACTGGTCAATGTTTTTACTAACTTCTCGCTGTGTCTCTTGCAATTGGGATAGTTTACTTCTTGCCTAGTTGTGAAAGCAGAAGGGATCACGTTAAGTGACTTTTCATAAGGTGTTCAACTCAAATAAAAAGTAGATACACAGATAGACCACAACCCCATAGCTGTCCTCTGGTACTTGGTAAGAGGTGAGCAGGTACCAGGCAATGGCAATTTCTCTATTCCATTATAGCCTATAAAGATCATTAAAGTGCCTTACATCACCCAAAAGAAACACTTAGAGGTCTTTAATTTTTAGTGTTGTAGAACAGATACACCAGAACAGCATAACAGTCATACCCCCTACCCTACCACCCACCCCACCCTAATATGTGAGAGACAGCAAGAATTTGAGATGAAGTAATGTCATATAACATTACATAAGCAGGTTATGATATGCTATTTGGTGAAACCATTCTGCCTCCCAGTGGTCAATTTGCACTACGACATATTTGAAGACAATGCCAGTTAACCAGCTGCGGTGGCTCTAAACAGCTCCAAACACTCCAGGGCTGAGGTCTCTCGAGCTGTGATATCATTTTCCTGGGATTTTTATTATTGCAAATGAGATCACGTTAGGTTCAGACACCTCACTGTTGAACAGAACAACACATAAAATCTCAGATATAAAACAAAAATCATCAAAAAGGAAAATAAAAGGCTTATAAAACTTGGAACTTGATTACTATTCATTCTGGCGCAATGTCTGCCTGAGAGACTACGTCTCAGTCTTTCAGCTCATTCCTTTCTTTCTCCCCATTGTGTTTTTACCTCCTGTATTCCTATCTACCACACACCAGCTTTACTATACATCTTCCTTCTCATCCTTGCTTCTCCTGCTCTGAATTCCCTGGGTTAACATCAACGCTCATCTGCATCCCACGCACCACAGCAACTGCACAATACGACTTCAATGATCTATTTGTTTGCCATTGTGGAATAAATCAGCCACAAAAACATTATTTCCACAACTGAAACACTTCACAGAAAATAAACCATTGTCTAAACCAAACACCACAAAAGCCCTGATTACACAACTTGTCCAGCTGTTTGCGCTCTCAGTTTTGCTAACCGTGCGATAAAGCTGTTGGGTTCACTTGTTTATTGTATCACATTGGAACAACATTTATATAGTGCCTTTGACACAGAAAATGCTCCGAGCATTTCACGGGGCGGGGTGGGGCGGGGAGGGGGAGGGAGGGCTGCAAAAGCAGACGTAAAAGATAAAAGGGAATAAAAGAACAGTCACTGAAGCATGGTAGGAGGGATGGCCAAAAGCTTGGGTTTGGAGAAGGTGCTAAAAGGAGGGAGAAGAGGTGGAGGGAGTTGTAGGAGGGAGGGGTTGAGAGGTGGAGGGAGGGGTTGAGAGGTGGAGGGAGTTGTAGGAGGGAGGGGTGGGGAGATGGAGGGAGGGGTGGGGAGATGGCCGGGGGGGGTGGGGGAGGGAGTTCCATCAAGCAGGACGAAGGCGGCTGAGGGCTCTACCACCAACGGTGAGGTGTTGATGCACAGAAGGCCAGATCAGAGAACCAAAGGGCGAGGAAGTGGATACAAGACTGGAGGAGGTTGTAGAGATGGTGGATGAGGGATTTGAAAATAAAGATTTAAAAATTCATCACATTGGGTGTAGACAGCCAATGTAGGTCAGCAAGCATGTGATGGCGAGCAAGTCCTAGGCTGGGGCAGAATGGGGGGTTGAGTTTTGGAATGTGGAGGGTGGGAGGCCGGCATGCAGGACATCGGAGAAAGTGATTCTAGACAAAAACATGGACAATGGTTTCAGCACCTGAGGTAGAGGCAGAGGCAATCAATGTTGTGGAACCTGTGTGGCATCCTCTGTGGAATTACAGGCCAGTCTCTACAGAGCAGGAGAATCACTTGCTCTACTTAAAATCACTGGAATGTATCATTTTTTAAGATCACATTGACTGCATGATGTCAAATTGTGCCACATTAACACACAAAGTTACGAACACACACACACACACGATACGGCCTGCACTGCCCGCTACTATTCTATTATAAAAATATCTGCACACTTAATATCGACACAGTGAGGAATGAGCTCCAAGACCGAGAAGCAAATTTGGAGACAGATTGTTTCAATCGGTAAGAGACACCTTGGATAGAAATGTTTGAAGAATGTGCCCAGATTGACATGAAGTTCTGCTCTAGCAACGCTATAAATAGCGAGGTTAGGCTATGGACAGCACTCGCCATTTATGAGATCATTAGCTCAGAACTCAAGCTGAGAGCTAGATGAGTTACACATCCTGAACACAGCAAAAGGTACCAGGTTACTATCTTAGTGAGAGAGAGAAAAGCGAAGCATGAAACAGTGCGAGAAAACCAGGAATTAAACACTGGGTTGGATTTTTCTGTTAAAGTAACAGTGAGGCTAACAGTGCTCACCGTTATTTATGTGCAAATCAGACAGTAACTTCCGGCAACCGCACATGCGCAGTTAAGCGTAGAAGCCTGGGAGTTGCTGTCCGAGATGCCCTGCTCCTCCAAAAGCTGTGTGAAAACTGTCTGAATCGTCGTTCAACTGTATTGTAACGGCATGAAGTTCCTGTACTGACCTCATAGATACGGACTAAACTTGCCATCAAAAGTTAGGGCTTGTCCATTCTGGTCTAAGCACCCTTTTAACGGCGTGGTACGTTTTAATTACTGCCAAACAACCTCTCTGGCATTTATAATTAACTTTTACAAATGTGGAGTCTCATTCAGCTTTTAATTATTGTTGGACATTTTTTAAAAAATTTAAATAAAAAAATTCTTACTTTTTCTGTCTTTTCTCTCTCTCAATCCAACCTTTCTTTCCCTCTCTTTATTTTGCTTACTGTACTTGATTTGACAATGGGTACAGAGTAGACACATTCCTATGAGGGGGAAAGGAAGGGCATCCAAAGCTAGAGCTCCCTGGATGATTGAATATAGAGATTTAAATGAAACAGAAAAAGGAGGCTTATGACAAATGTAAGGTTCATAATACAGTAGAGAACCAGACTGAATACAGAAACTACAGAGGAGATCTAAAAAAGGGAAGAAGACGGGCAAAGAGAGAGTATGAGAATAGATTGGCGGCTAACATAAAAGGGAACCCAAAAATCTTTTATAAACACAAATAGTAAAAGGGTGGTCAAAGCAATGGTGGGGCCGAATAGGGACAAAAAAGATCTTCTTGTGGAGGCAAAGGGCATGGTTGAGGTACTAAATGAATACTTCACATCAGTCTTCACTAGAGAAGAGGATGCTGCCAACATAGCAGTAAAAGAGGAGCTAGTAGTGATATTGGATAGGATAAAAAGAGATAAAGAGGAGGTACTTAAAAGATTGGCAGTACTCAAAGTAGAAAAGTCACCCGGTCCAGATGGGATGCATCCTAGGTTACTGAGGGAAGGGTGGGAATTGCGGCTCTGGCCACAATCTTGCAATCTCCTTAGAAATGGGGACGATGCCAGAGGACCGGAGGATTGCAAATGTTACACCCCTGTTCAAAGAAAGGGAGAGGGATAAACTCGGCAATTACAGGCCAGTCAGCCTAATGTCGGTGGCGGGAAAACTTAGACATACAATAATCTGGGACAAAATTAATTGGCACTTGGAAAAGTATGGGCTAATAAATTAAAGTCAGCACGGATATGTTAAAGGCAAAACGTGTTTGACTAACTTAACAAAGTTCTTTGATGAAGTAACGGAGAGGGTTGATGAGAGTAGTGTGGTTGATACTGTATATATGGGCTTTCAAAAGGCATTTGATAATGTACAACATAACAGACTTGTTAGCAAAATTAAAGCCCATGGGATTAAAGGGACAGTGGCAGTGTAGATACAAAATTGGCTAAGGGACAGAAAGCAGAGAGTAGAATTGAACGGTTGTTTTTCAGAAGGATGTCAAAGTCTTAGAGAGGGTGCAGAAGAGATTTACTAGAATGGCACCAGGGATGAGGGACTTCAGTTATGTGAAGAGACTGGAGAAGCTGGGGTTGTTGTCCTTAGAACAGAGAAGGTTAAGGGGAGATTTTAGAGGTGTTTAAGATCATGAATGGCTTTAATAGAGTAAATAAAGAGAAACTGTTTCCACTGATTCGTAATGATCTAGAATGCACTGCCTGAAAGGGTGGTGGAAGCAGATTCAATAGTAACGTTAAAAAGGGAATTGAAGGGAAAAAATTTACAGGGCTTTGGGAAAAAAGCAGGGGAATGGGACTAATTGGATAGCTCTTTCACAGAGCTGGCACAGGCACGATGGGCCGAATGGCCTCCTCCTGTAGTGTACCTACTATGATACTCTGAATTCACTATTCTAACTTACACTTTCTTGCGCTGTGCATTAAAGATTCTTCAATCTGATTGGTTAAGGAGATAGACAGCTGCTTGCCCTGTTCACTCGGGTCCCAGATGTCCTGTAGAGGACGCCGCGCTGAATCAATCTCTAACTTAGTGACTTGCTGTACAAAACTCCACAGAAAGTCTATGGGCAAGTAAAATCTAATTGTTTTATTAGTGCTCATTGGTATCTTAATGAAGGGCAGGATTCAAAGTGTTGAATGAATATGTTTCATAATTAATCTCTGCCTCGTCAGGTGACTATCAGGCAGGTTTTTCTTAGTATTTATGTTTTGCTTTTTTTTTAAAAGGGGGTCCTATTGGTGATCTTGTCTGTAGTAATAACATTTTCTCTCATATTAATTCATCTAAAAGTGGACGGTGTTCAGTGATGAGACAACGGGGAATGACCCTGGGCCTGAGTGACATTGCCAAGCTCCTCGCTATCAGCCCCTCAGTCATGGAAGATTCATCACCTGCTGCACGCACTTCGAGATTTCAAAAGCTGATGAAACCAAGTGACAGGGAGATGCGGAAACGAGTCAGGAGCTGAATCCCGCCCTGAGAACCTACCTCTGGATCAAATCATTTAATCTGTGGTAAAGTTATTCCAGAAAGCTGTAAATGATACATCAGCTGGCCATCAGTTTAAACCAGGGGCAGTAATGTCATCAAGGATGATGAAGGATTTTCTGGTACTCAGTGCTGTGGGAGCTGAAGCCTCTGAATCAAACTTCCAGGAGTCAAACAAAATCTTTTCAGATACAAAGTCAATTTGCTCAGTTCTGTACAAAGCGAAGCCGTGGGGGGTGAGGGGAAGAGAAAGCTGGTTCTCCTGCCCTCACCCCCCCCCCCAACAATTTAAGAGTCCAAACGTGAAATGAACGGTTCGTTAAAATATACATTTCATCTCTAAATTTCCAGAGGCTTCTCAATCTCTTGTCCTCCCTAAAAAAGAGGGGACACAGACACGCTGAGGTATAGACAACAATATCTACAGCTCTCACCTGATTAATTTCATCCTGTGTAGATTTCAGTGATTTAATGATAGTTTCAAGTTGGACCTTGCCAGCTTCAATACTCTGTTCTAATTGTGACTCTTCCTGCTGCAGTTTATTCAGCTCGGTCTTGGCTTTGTTCAGCTCCTCTTCCTGGGATTGCATGTCTGATTCCTGGTTCGCGATCTGCATCTTCAGAGATGAAATCTGCCCCACACAAATTCAGTACAATTAATCACACAATGCCAGCAATGTGACAATTGCTGACAGATCCTGAGAAAATACAGTACACAATGCATCGCTCAAACACAGCATTCAAAGAACTCAGTGTCTGAGGCTTCGTCACATCACGTAAATTCAATTGGTTTCAAAAACATACAGTGCACTATTTTCTGGACAATAGAGGCTGCAGTTACAGTACGTCAAGTGAAGCTTATATAATAATGATACACCCCCGCGCGTTAGTCACTAAAAACACCATGAACTCAACAGCTAAGACAAGCTTACTTGATTAAAACACAAGGTGACAGCTTAGTACAACTATAAGCAAAAGATGCTGACAGGGGCCCAAAGGATTCAAAATATTTAACGGTTTTAATTATTTACACACACACACACACATATATGCACGCACATCTCCCATGGCATTGCTCCTGGTGATTCAGATAATAAGCTGTTTTGTATTCCACATATACCAAATTATTAGGGCCACTGATTTGTGATGAATAAATAGGTAAAATTTGTTTTTATTTCAAGGCAATTGGATTTGTGCTGATGCTTTAAGGATTGAATTCCACAGTTCTGCCCATTCCTCCACAATCAGTGACCAACCATTTAGTCGGTCTCTCCCCCTTTGTCTTAGTCAGTCTGTCTCAGCCTCGCCTGAAGTAAAAATAAACAGTTTTCTTGTTAAACCTTACCTCAAAAACAGGTCTAAAGTTCATGCTCCAACTTGTTTTGAAATTATTTGAAAAAACAAACTGAATTATTGTTACAGCTTGAAGAAAGGCATGGTTTGAGTTGTTGCAGAGATTATTGAGAGAATCATACTGATCCGTGCCAGGAGATTCTCCACATGCTCAAACTGTGGCACACTAGAAACTGGATGCACAGGTGTAGTTGCTAACTCTCTCCTGATCGTAATAGCTCTAAAAATATCAACTCAAGCCTTAATCTTTTCAGTCTGCGAATGTTAATAAAGTAATGCACATAAACAACAGAATGTTATAACTGTTTCACCATGAATTTGCTTTTGTGTTAATTTTATCTCTGTTATGTTACAAACCATTTTTTCAACATGAGAAATGGTGGCCACTTTGAACAGGTTTTAAGCAATTTGATCGTGTTTTTTCACATTTGCATTTTCTTTGAATTGATAGATTTTTCATCACTGCTCAGTTAGAGATCTGATTATAAAAATGTTATGAATGTGAAATTTGAGCCAATCACGAAGTGAAATTCCAGAAGTGAGAGACAGGAAGTGCATGGAGATGTATCTTGTATTGCAGCAGTGACTATACTTCAAAAGTACTTAATTGGTTGTAAAGCATTTTGGGACGTCCTGAGGTCATGAAAGGCACTATATAAATGCAAGTCTTTCTTTTTATTGGTAAATATTGGGTTCTGATTTGTTGCGGCCAAAAGGAATTTGAAAAAAGGGATTGGTTCAGCTTCAGCATTTTTTTTAATGAATCAATAGATTTTCATCAGTGCTCAGAGATTGGATTGTAAAAATTTTATGAATATGAAATTTGATCCAATCACAAAGTGAGAGACAGGAAGTGTGTGGAGATGCATTTTATACATGAATGGATGAAGAACTAGTGGATCACCTGTGGTACTGCTCATGGAAAGGTAGTTCTGCTGTTTATAAGGAGAGTGCTGGGTACATAGGACAGGTGAGCTGATGGATATCTGAAGCAATGAAGAGATTTCTTTGGACAGGTGAGGGAGCAGGACAGCAGCACAATGGAGCTGTTATGGCCAGGTGCTTTTTTTTTTAAATGTGAGCTGGTAAAGAACAGTAGCAGCAGGGGATTAGAAAACAGTTGCAGCTACAGTGGGGTTTGTGATATAGGAGGAGTGGGGAGGGGCTCTGGTCTGGGAGTGTAGTGTGGTAGTGGGGGGGTGGAGACTGAAGTGGTAGGATGGGAGGGTGTGTACTTGAGGCACGCTGCGGGAGGATTTGGGGAAGCTCGAATGTGAGACGTCTTGGAGGGTTCGGGTACGGATGGTTTGGGGGGTCGAGTCTTGCAATAAGTAGTCAGGCATCTAAAAGCAGTGGGGCGGGAGCAGGGGAGTGGGAGGAGGGCTTCAGATGGTTTTGTAATGTACTGCCGATTACATTGTGAGAGACCTAAGAGGGAAGGGTTGGAGTGAGCAAAGGAAGGGAGAGAGGTTGGAGCGTCAGAAAGGAGGGGACCAAAAAGCGTAACAGTGGACAGAGAGTCGGAAGCATTAATGGCTGGTAGCTGAGCTGTGGAGACATTCAGACTATGAAGTGGTCACAAAGTAAGACCACGTTTAGGATTAAAAATGGACAGGAGCTGGGCAGTAGTGACATTTGATGGGTGAGAGTTTGAGAGTTTGGGGTAAGCACATGGGCTTGCAGTGAACAGTGGAGCAAGACAAAATGTTGCTAGGGAGAAGTACAGAGCAAGAAGTGAAGACAGAAACAAGATAAGCTGGGTGTTTATTGAGAAGCAGGCGTGTTTAGTTGGGATGCCTGCACGTACTGCTGTGTCTCCGAATGTGTGTGCGCATCCGTGCCGGTGACTGCTTGCATGTGCGTGTGGTAGTTGTTGACTGCTGTGTATGTGCACTGGGTCAGGACAGTGGCCACTGCTTACCTCCATGCTGCAGCAGAGTTTCCTTTGATCACTATTGCCAACATCCTGGTGCTTTGGGATGGGCAGTTGGACAGTCTTCTTCACAGCAAGTAGGTGTAAAAGGTGAAAGGGGACCTAAGTCCTGGACACTCACAGTAACAGCAGAGAAATGGTGGAAGTTAAGGCAGGGAGGAATGTTGAAATGATGAAGCAATGCAGGTAAGGAGTGGAAATTGGGGCCCAGGCTGCCAAAGCAGGAGAAGGAAAACATTGTCAGGATTTATAAGAGGATAGTAAGAATCGTATGAGAAAGAATAAGGACTGCGCTGTGAATTATATATTTTTTTTTAATGTTTGTTATGTTAAATTCTTCATTTTATTGATGTGTTCTGAAGTTACCAAGAAACAGTGGTGAATTTTGATCACTGGTCATAGTTGGAGAGTCATTGTTTTAGGAATATGACATTTCAGTCAGCTGCAAGAAATCGGCATATAAACATGACACTAAGGCGTGACACAAGAAGTGTGACATAATGTCAGGAAATATACAGATGTAATATATTTTATGCGCTAGTGGATCCCCCGTGGTGTTGCTCATGTTAAGTCAGATGATAATGCTCCTGTCCTTAGCAAGCACTATGTCAGGTAATGCACAACACACAGTTCTGCTCTCAAGATCAATCTGTGTCTCTTCAAGGTCTCAAAATATAACTGTTAAGTAAACATTGAGTTTATTCAAAATTTAATTGCTAAACGGCTGTGGGTCAGAAACCTGGTTTTATCTGTTTTTTAAGTGTGATTGGCAAGATCAATTAAGAGGCTGTAGACATTCTGACTCTGGTCATTTTTGTTCTTGGAGAATTTGAGTGTGAACACTTTTAGTGTGACAGACAGGACAGGAGAAGTGTAAAGGTTCAATGAAGCGTCTGGGTACAGGGAGAAAACTGCAGATGGTACTCTCCGTAACAAGCAGGCAGCACACGATGCCTTTCGTGAGGGGCATTCACATGGAGAGTATGAATAGTACTCTCACTGAAACTTGTATTGTTCAGCTGAGCAAGTCATTTAGTGGACTAGGGCACAAACAGGTAACTAACTGTAGCACAAGACTCCACTGGACAACAGCAATAACTATTACACATTACTGTGCACACCACCTAGCACTCACAACTCAGTGGGTCAGAACAAGGGACAGGAAGTTCATTAATGTACAAAATGAGAGCCAACAGTCAAAATCAGTCACAGAGGGAAATCGGCCATCTGTCACCTATTAGAATCGCATATGCTCAATAACAGCCATGTGCTGTTTTTTCTTGTCTATTTCAACTCTCATCTTCCTCCTACCAATCAACTGAAATGGACAATATATTAAATGTTAAAAACTAGGTAATACGGTTTGTTAGAACACCATTTTTTCACACTTGGGACCTCGGCTCAAATTGAACTTAAAATTGCAGAGGTGAACGGAACCCAAACAAATTGAGTTTGGAGCAGATTCAAGTACACAACAGGCAACTACACCACTACCTGGCCGTAAATTCTACCAATCTCTCAGTGGCAGTGGCTGCTGAGGAAGAAGGGAAGTGTGCTTTAAAGGGCGCTCTTCTCAGGTTAAAGCAGAGTTACAGGCGTCTATCTACGTTTGGGAATGGTTGGCACTGATATTAAATGGCAAAATTTGAAAATATTCCATTCCTCAGCCCTGACATTCTTTAACTCGATAAGGACAAAATTTACAATAAGAAAAATAGACGAGTAAGGATTCTGCACATAGTCTGGGTCAGTCCATAACATTCCAACCCAACCAGAAACTTTGATTATACTCCACCATCTTGCAATGGTTAATATAAAGAGAATGTACAACACTACAGGGAGAATTCTTCAAACAAATTGAAGTATGTGCACATATTTTTTTGGAATAGTGTTAAAAAAAAATAAAAAAAATGTAATACTCCAAAGGTTTATCTGGGAACACAGCCACAGCAGTGCAAGTTAATGGCTGACATTTAGAAATGGACAGAAAAACATTTGTGCGAGGGAGTGGTCTGCCTCGTGGGGAAAGGCAAACTGGCTGCCGGGCAGTTGCTGAGCAGCACTGATGGTGGCCGTGTAGAAAACGATGACCTGGACCACCCTACCCCATCCTCCCAGCTCACACAAGCTGCCTATTAAGCCAGAGGCCATGTGGGAACGATACTTTGAAACTAAATTACAAACCCGTTGATTTATTAGAACATTATTCCTGGCACGCTCGGTGATAACGTGCAGCCGAACTGAGCTGGAAGGAAGGATGCAGGGGCAAGTTGTTTTCTTCAGAGTGTATGGTAATTCTAGACACTGAACAGCTGGCTGGAGGAATTACTTTGCTGCAACACTCTCGAGGGATTCAGACAATAACATAACCCACACAACTGGACCTTGAGCAGCTTAAACAGTCATTGGAACCAGACTCGTGATGCAATGCTGATAACTCCCAAACAACTTTTTCTTTCCAATCTTAATTTCTCTCCTCCAGTCTTAAAAACACTAACATGTGCTAGGATACAATTTCATGGTCATTGGCCGCCCTAAAGAACCTCACCAAGTGGTCATTCTTCATGCGTGAGCCTGGACAACAAGAAGCGATAGGCGATTTGACCAGGCTTGTGGGAACCTGATCCTATCCTCGCCCAATGTGCGCAGACATGCAGACAGATACACACACTTTCCAGTAGTAGGACCTGGACAGTGATTGGGAGCAGGAACCCTGGCTGACTTTTCCCTTTCTTAGCCCAAGGTATTAGGGTCAACTGCACTGCAGAAAGTTCTGTTCCAGCTGAGATCAGCTTACGCAGCACAGATATGAATTGGGCCTGCAACGTTCCTGGTGTGTGGGGCTCGGTTTCCCAAACTGGACAGTGTATTGACTAACTGAGCTATCAGGGCAGAATCATCTTTAGAATCATATTTCCAAGCTGTGCCATTAGAATACATGACTTAAATTACCAATTTATCCTCATTGTTAACTTTTGCTCCATATCACATTACATTACACAGAATTAACAGCACAGAATCTGGCCATTTGGCCCAACAGGTCTATGCCGGTGTTTATGCTCCACATGAGCCTCCTCCCACCCTACTTCTTCTAATCCTATCAGCATATATCACCATTTGACCGAGTGTGGCACCAAGGAGCCCTAGTAAAATGAAGTCAATGGGAATCGGGGGAAAACAAAGGAAGATGGTAGTGGTTGTTGGAGGTCAATCATCTCAGCCCCAGTGCATTGCTGCAGGAGTTCCTCAGGGCAGTGTCCTAGGCCCAACCATCTTCAGCTGCTTCATCAATGACCTTCCCTCCATCATAAGGTCAGAAATGGGGATGTTCGCTGATGATTGCACAGTGTTCAGTTCCATTCGCAACCCCTCAAATAATGAAGCAGTCCGAGCCCGCACGCAGCAAGACCTGGACAACATCCAGACTTGGGCTCATGAGTGGCAAGTAACATTCGCGCCAGACAAGTGCCAGGCAACGACCATCTCCATCAAGAGAGTGTCTAACCACCTCCCCTTGACATTCAACGGCATTATCATCGCCAAATCCCCACCATCAACATCCTGGGGGTCACCATTGACCAGAAACTTAACTGGACCAGCCAAATAAATACTGTGGTTACTAGAGCAGGTCAGAGGCTGGGTATTCTGCAGCGAGTGACTCACCCCCTGACTCCCCAAAGCCTTTTCACCATCTACAAGGCACAAGTCAGGAGTGTGATGGAATACTCTCCACTTGCCTGGATGAGTGCAGCTCCAACAACACTCAAGAAGCTCGACACCATCCAGGACAAAGCAGCCCGCTTGATTGGCACCCCATCCACCACCCGAAACATTCACTCCCTTCACCACCGGCGCACTGTGGCTGCAGGATGCACTGCAGCACCTCCCAAACCCGCGACCTCTACCAACTAGAAGGGCAAGAGCAGCAGGCACATGGGAACAACACCACCTGCACGTTCCCCTCCACCATCCCAACTTGGAAATATATCGCCGTTCCTTCATCGTCGCTGGGTCAAAATCCTGGAACTCCCTTCCTGACAGCACTGTGGGAGAACCTTCACCACGCGGACTGCAGTGGTTCAAGGCGGCGGCTCACCACCACTTTCTCGAGGGCAATTAGGGATGGGCAATAAATGCTGGCCTCGCCAGCGACACCCACATCCCATGAACGAATTTTTTTTTAAATCCTTCTATTCCTTTCTCCCTTGTTTGCTTATCCAGCTTCCCCTTAAATGCTTCTCGCTTCAAGTTCCACATACTAACCACTCTCTGGTTAAAGAAGTTTCTTCTGAATTCCCTATTGGATTTATTAGTGACTATCGTATTTCTGACCCTAGTTTTAGGTTCCACCACAAGTGGAAACATGTTCTCTACGTATACCCAATCTAGCCCCTCCATAATTTTAAAGACCTCTATTAGGTCACCCCTCAGCCTTCCCTTTTCTGGAGAAAAGAGTCCCAGCATGTTCAGTCTTTCCTGATAGTTATAGCCTCGAAGTTCTGGCATCATCCTTGTAAAAGGACAGCAAATGGCAGCAAAAGGAATTTCACATGTCTAAAGCTCTAGTCCAGATTTATAATAAAGTTAACTCAATCACAACGAGGACTTTATAGGGAAAAAAAACTTTTACAATAATCCACATATGTGCAAGCTATAAAACTGAACATAGCAAAACCGAATCGAGGAGAGTGCTGGCAACAGGGAAAACTCATATGAAAGAGAAGACAAAAGTAAAATATGATCATAAATTCAAGGTTGTAACTCACATTTGGAGGCCAAGCGACTATAACAAAGACTTGGGTCCATTCAACACATTCCCAGCCAACTGGGAGTTTCTAAAGATAAAAGCATCATCGATTTTCCAAACTATTAAATCCTTGCAGCAGCTTTGAGTGAAACTGCCGGTTCGACACCTTCTCTGCTGAATTATGGGCAGTTTTGTACCATCAGCCCGAACAATTATAATCCCCACTCACTTTTTTGTCCATACTGCAGCCTCTGAACGTTCCTCCTAACCCGCAGACACCCCTTCCTACAATGCTCTTCCTCCTTAGTGCATTGCACTATCTCCGACATTAATTCATTCTTTTCCAGGACTTCAATTCAACCCTTTGACACAATGGGTTAAAATAGTTAGAAAATGCAGTAAGCTTGCGATGTTTCAGAAAATCAATGATGGTTTTAAATTTATAAACAGAATAATAGGTGGCTGGGAACGTGTTGAATGGATGCAAGTCCTTGTTATAGTCGCCTGGTCTCCAAGTGTGAGTTACAGCCTTGAATTGGTGATCACATTTTACTTTTGTATAACCCTTTTGAATTTTGTCCTTCCTACAGTTTAATACTCAAAGTTATCACCTGATCACCAAGTCCCAATATAATGTACCTATTCTTTTTCAACCTCAGTGCTATTATAGGCCTTGCCTCTTATTCTCAGCATCATACATTATATATATGTAGAAAAAAAATCACATAAAACCCATGCAGCTTGCAGATGATGGAGACTTTCAACCCATCAATAACTGATTCAAGTATAGGTCCCAAAGTGAAAGGACAACATGCTAAACCCGCTACACCACCCAAAACGTTAAACAATCCTTGAAAAGAATTTCAGAGATGCAATATATGTACCTCCGCTGTACGTGTTAGAGGTGAAGGTTCAGTGTGGTTGTAGAAATACAAGGAAGCATCCAGGAATGTCCAACAGGGCATAGTTCGGGCCAGTGCTGCCACTTTATTGCACAGTCCCAGGTATGGCACACCGCTTGAAAGCTTATTTGACAACTTAGTTGTTTAGAGTCTCCAGGTCCCAAGTTTCCCCTGTTCTTACCGTCTGGTTCTCCTCCTGACACTTCTGCCGGATGTCACTGAGCATGTCCTCAAGCTTGGCCTTCTGCTGGTCCATCTCATCCAGCCTGTCCTGGGCAGCCTGTTTCTGAGACTCCAGCTCCTGCAGGTTATTGTTTTCTCTGTCCAGATCATTCTGTAGTTCCTACCAACAAACAGAGAACCAACCCTTGGTAACAGTCATCTCCGACAACAGAACACTCAGCCCCGGACTGAAACAAAACCTCCTTTGGTAATGTGAATCATACTTTCATTTAACTCCAGACAGTATATCCCTGGTATTAATATAACATTCCAAAGTGGCTTTATTCAAGCGTTTGATTTAAAATCATTGACCCCACCCACCACAAGATAGCACTCCATATACTTCAGGAATGAACATACAATCTAATTTAATTGCTACTGATTTTCGATCAGTTGCCATATTCCCCACTTGAGACAGGCCCCGTGTGAAGCTGCAATGCATGGCCAAGGTTTCCTAGCCTCCGCTCTATTATAAAGGATGTGATAACAGGACACTTAGAAAATAATAAGATTTGGCAGAGTCAACATGGATTTATGAAAGGGAAATCATATTTGACAAACCTATTGGAGTTCTTTGAGGATGTAACTAGTAGAATCGATAAGGGGGAACCAGTGGATGTGGTGCATTTGGATTTTCAGAAGGCTTTCGATAAGGTCCCACACAGGAGGTTGGTGAACAAAATTAGAGCACATGGAATTGGGGGTAATATACTGGCATGGATTGAGAATTGGTCAACAGACAGAAAACAGAGAGTAGGAATAAATGGGTCTTTTTCAGTTTGGCAGACTGTGACTAGTGGGGTACCGCAGGGATCGGTGCTTGGGCCTCAGCTATTCACAATCTGTATCAATGATTTGGATGAGGGGACCAAATGTAATATTCCCAAGTTTGCTGATGACACAAAACTAGTTGGGAATGTAAGTTGTGAGGAGGATGCAAAGAGGCTTCAAGGGGATATAGACAGGCTAAGTGAGTGGGCAAGAACATGGCAGATGTGAAGTTATCCACTTTGGAAGGAAAAACAGAAAGGCAGAGTATTTTCTTAAATGGTGAGAGATTGGGAAATGTTGATGTTCAAAGGGACCTGGGTGTCCTTGTACATGAGTCACTGAAAGCTAACATGCAGGTGCAGCAAGCAATTAGGAAGGCAAATGGTACGTTGGCCTTTATTACAAGAGGATGTGAGTACAGGAGTAAAAATGACTTACTACAATTATACAGGGCCTTGGTGAAATGGCACCTGGAGTATTGTGTACAATTTTGGTCTCCTTACCTAAGAAAGGATATACTTGCCATACAGGGAGTGCAACAAAGGATCACCAGACTGATTCCTGGGATGGCGGGATTGTCGTATGAGGAGAGATTCAGTAGACTAGGCCTGTATTCTCTAGAGTTTAGAAGAATGAGAGGTGATCTCATTGAAACAGACAAAATTCTTACAGGGCTCGACAGGGTAGATGCAGGGAGGATGATTTCCCTGGCTGGGGAATCTAGAGCCGGGGTCACAGTCGCAGAATAAAGGGTAGGCCATTTAGGACTGAGATAGGAGAAATTTCTTCACTCAGAGGGTGGGGAATCTTTGGAATTCTCTACCCCAGAGGGCTGTGGAGGCTCAGTCATTGAGTACATTCAAAACAGAGATCAATAGATTTCTAGATATTAAAGGCATCAAGGGATATGGGGATGGTGCAGGAAAATGGCGTTGAGGTAGAAGATCAGCCATGATCTTGTTGAATGGAGGAGCAGGCTCGAGGGGCCGCATGGCCTGCTCCGTGCTCCTTTTCTTATGTTCTCAGGCTTACCAGAATATCTTATAAATACTGAAGATCAGGTTGAGACTTACTTCCCTTCTGCCACCACCCTTTCAGCGATATCCTTGTGGTGCAACAGTCGATAAAACGATTCCCAGGGTACGAGTGGAATTGTTTGGGGCGATCTGCACATTTCACGCTTTGAGCGCACAACCAAATCCATTAGCACGTCTGGTGCTTCAACTGTCTGCACGCAGACCGCCGACCTCTGCTCTATTTGTCCAGCATCCCATCCATCAATAAATATAAAATCCCAGCTTCAACTGCTCTCAAAGCAAACTAGAAATCAGGTTTAAAACTAACTGACCAGATGATCTGTTTTTGGTTGTGTTGATACTGGCCAGGACACCGGGAGAACTCCCTGCTTTTCTTATAATGCCATAGGATCTTTTACATCCACCTGAAAAGCTCACAAGCAAAGAAAGGTGCAGGGGGCCAGGCAACCGGGGTGGGGGGGGGTGGGGGGGGGTTGGTGAAGAGATCACAGGCCAGGTTTGGTCCTCATTTTGGACGACCCTGGACTATTAGGTATATTATAATTTTGTTACCTGTAACAAGTTACAGGATTTGTAGACAACTTGACGTGGTTGATAGCACACTCATATCTGTGTCAGAAGGTTGTGACTTCAAGCGCAACTACAAACTTGAGCAGGCCGTCTAAGCTGATACTTCAGTACTAAGGGAGTACTGAATGTTGTCTTTCAAATGAGATGTGAAATCAAGGCCTCGCCTGCCAGTTTAAATGGATTTAAAGGATCCCATAACACTATACTAAGAGGAAGGAGCTCACCCAACGTCCGGGCTAACATTTATCCCTCAACCGGCGCCATTAAAAACAGATTAGAATCATAGAAAGGTTACAGCACGGAAGGAGGCCATTTGGCCCATTGAGTCTGCGTCGGCTCTATGCAAGAGCAATCCAGCTAGTCCCATTCCCCTGCCCGTTCCCCATAGCCCTGCAAATTTTTTCCTTTTAAATACTTATCCAGTGCTCTTTTGAAGGCCACGATTGAATCTGCCTCCACCACCCCCTCAGGCAGTGCATTCCAGATCATAATCACTCGTTGTGTAAAAACATTTTTCCTCATGTCACCTTTGGTTCTTTTGCCAATCACCTTAAATCTATGACCTCTGGTCTTTGACCCTTCCCCCAATGGGAACAGTTTCTCTCCATCTACTTTTCATGATTTTTGAATACCTCTATCAAATCTCCTCGCAACCGTCTCTGTTCCAAGGAGAACAGTCCCAGCTTCTCCAGTCTATCCACGTGACTAAAGTCCTTCATCCCTGGAATCATTCTAATAAATCTCTTCTGCACCCTCTCTAAGGCCTTCACATCTTTCCTAAAGTACGGTGCCCAGAACAGGACACAATACTCCAGTTGTGGCCGAACCAGTGTTTTATAAAGGTTCATCATGACTTCCATACTTTTGTACTTTATGCCTCTATTTATAAAGCCCCGGACCCAGTATGCATTTTTAACCTTTCTCAGCCTGCCTTGCCACCTTCACCGATTTGTGCACAAATACCCCCAGGTCTCTCTGTTCCTGTACTCCTTTTAGAGTTGTGCCCTCTAATTTATATAGCCTTTCCTCGTTCTTCCAACCGAAATATATCACTACGCATTTTTCTGCTTTAAATTTCATATACCATGTGTCCACCCATGCTACCAGCCTGTTTATATCCTCTTGAAGTCTATCACTATCCTCCTCACTGTTCACTACCCTTCCAAGTTTTGTGTCATCTGCAAATTTAGAAATTGTGCCCTGTACACCCAAGTCCAAGTCATTAATATAGATCATCAAGAAAAGCAGTGGTCCCAGCACTTATCCCTGGGGTACACCACTGTACACCTCCCTCCAGTCCGAAAAACAACCGTCCACCACTACTCTCTGTTTCCAGACCCTTAGCCAATTCTGTATCCATATTGCTACTGCCCCCTTTATTCCATGGGCCACAACCTCGATGATAAGCCTACCCTGCGGTACTTTATCAAACGCCTTTTGAAAGCTAGCCAATCATTCATTTCTTGTTTGTGGGACCTTGTTGTGTACAAATCGGCTGCCACATTTGCCTATGAAACATCAGTGACTGCACTACAGAAGTAATCTATTAGGTACTACTTGGAATTACATTAAATTTACAGTCCAGAAACAGGCCACTTGGTCCAACTGGTCTATGCCGGAATTTATGCTCCACACGAGCCTCCTCCCTCTATCAGCATATCCTTCTATTCCTTTCTCCTTCATGTACTTATCCAACTTCCCCTTAAATGCATCTATGCTATTCGTCTCAACTACTCTTTGTGGTAGCAAGTTCCACATTCTAACCACTCTCCGAGTAATAAAGTTTCTCCTGGATTCCTTATTGGATTTATTGGTGACTGCCTTATATTTATTGCCCCATATTTTGGACTCCCCACAAATGGAAACATCTTCTCTACATCTACCCTATCAAACCCCTTGATAATTTTGAAGCCCTCTATCAGGTCACCTCTCAGCCTTCTCTTTTCCAGAGAAAAGAGTTCCAGTCTATTCATTCTTTCCTGATAATTATAACCTCTCCGTTCTGGTGTCATCCAAAATCTTTTTTGCATCTTCTCCAGTGCCTTATATCCTTTTTGTAATATGGAGACCTCACTCCCCAACCAAAAATGCACCACTTCACACTTATCTATATTGAAATTCATTTGCCATTCACACGCCCATTCTGTAAATGAGTTAACGTCTTCCTGTATTTTCCTCAGTATTAACTACTCCCCTCAATTTAGTGCAGTAGTCCACAAATTTTGATATTGCTCTTCTGATTCCAATTCGTTTATGTAAATTGTGAACAACAGTGGTCCCAGCACCGATCCCTGTGGAACATCACTTCTCACCTTTTGCCAGTCTGAGTAGCTACCCTTAACCCCTACTCTCTGGCTACAAAACAGAAAACAGTTTGCTATCCATTCTGCTACCTGTCCTCTGACTCCACACACTCTGACCATAGTCATGAATCATGAGATATGAAGAGCTTGAGGATGTGAAAAGCAGCAAGTAAATGAATGTACGTACTTTCTTTCTAGACAGCAGAATCCAAACCTCCAATTGTGAAGATTTTGGTTTTGTTGGCTAAGAATTTTGAATTAAGTTTCTACAGATCTCTGATGGCCCTGTTCAAGTCCCTTAACAGGTTACAGTCAATGGCACAATTTCCATTCATTTGCATAAAGCCCTCTCCGAGCAGTATGTTCACTGTCCAGTTATTGGTAGACTGAGGTGATACTTATTAAAGCTCACAGCATTGTCAATGATGGCTACATAACTCAAAACATTCAAATCATCACATTGACAGGTCAACCAGTTACTGGACACTGTGATTGCTCAAGCTGAGAAACCTAGGTGAAAGTGAACTGCCAAAGCGCATTGTGCAGGACACCATTAAAGAAAGCTTGCATTTATATAGCACCTTCCTCAGGATGGCCCAAAGTGCTTCAAAGTGGATTAATGTTGAAGTATAGTCACTGCTGGTCTGTAGACAAACACAGCAGCCAATTTGCACATAGCAAGGTCCCACAAACAGCAAATGAGATAAATGGCCAGTTAATCTGCTTTGTTTTGGTGGTGTTGATTGAGGGATAAATGTTGGCTGGAACACTGACAGAACTCCGCTGCAGTTCTTCCAACAGTGTCATGGGATCTTTTGCATCCATCTGAACAGACAGACAGGGTCTTGGTTTAACAAAAGATGGTACCTCCAACAACTCAGCATGCCATCAGTACTGCAGTGAAGTGCCGGCCTCGACCATGTGCTCAAATGCTGGGAATGGGACTTGAATCCATGACCTCCTGACTCAGAGGCAAGAGTGCTCCCAATGAGGCAAACTGACATTCAAGATTAAAAAGAGACACGAGATAAACCAAGAAGCAATCATCAGACAATACAATAAGAGGAAAGAAACTGTGAGGGAGGTAATGAGTTCTACAGTTTTGAGGTCCTAGGAAAGAATGAATTACGAGTACAAGACTGTGTTGAATTTTGATTTCAACTGTTAGAGACAAGGACAGAACAATGTATTTCCAGCTCATGGGAAACAAGGGGGGAAAGTTCAGAGCAGCAAAAGAGAGAGAGTGTAAAAAAAAAGGCTGCGACAGAGGAAGATTGAAGGCTAGAAGTGAGATGGGGATCACCTTCACAAGCTTATTTATATCTAGTGCAAATGTCTCCTCAGGTATGGGGGCAGTATTCAAGTCTTGGATGGACTTCAGCTTTGTAGAGACTTGTCTAAACAAATCCTTTGCACGTTGCACTGGACAGAACTTTGCCAGTACATATTACTGTCAGTGACGTGCTGCTAATTGTTATTCCTTCCCCTTTAGGTTTCTCCATGTCTTGTATCCCCCAGGGAAGGGGATATGAAGACGACCAAGTGGCCCATAGCTATTAGTTGGGCACACCAAAGACAATGATTGGCCACTGCTCAGCGAGTCCCCTTGATGACTTGGCTGGGATGGATAGGTTATTGCACAGGGTACTCTAAACTTGAAACAATTTCCTATTAGTCCATGACCATCAGCCCATTGAAGGCAACACACCTACCTGTACCTCATTAGTTTTCTGCCTGATGGCCTCCTCTTTCTCTCTGATGTCCTGTTCTAGTACATACTTCTCCCTGTAACAAACATACCATCAGCATTCTACGTATCCATAAAAACATTTTAAAAAACGAACGACTGTTTGGAAAGAATACACAGTAGAGCAACAAGATACCCAGGTTAATTTATAGTCAAGACTGACTCAATAACTCAAATAATAAATCCCAACAGTTCAAATTGTGAAACTGAATTCAGTAAGTCTAGTAATTTCTGGACTGGCACCAGAAAAGAAGTGAAAACTGCCGGATTGTTGTAAAAACCTAACTGGTTCACTAATCCACTTCAAGGAAGAGAGTCTGCAGCCCCTATCTGATCTGGCCGGCATATAACTCCAGTTCCTCACTATGTCGTTAATGCTGAATTCCTTCACACACCTAGGAACGTGCCATAAAAACTGCTCTGCCAATGTCATCCACATAGCAAAAATAAATAATGAAAACAAATCCATAGTAAGATTCAGGAGAAGATTCTAGCGGTCTGAAAGCAGGTGAACAAGCAGCAAGAAGTTTGCAGGTGTAACGTGCTGAAATGCAGTTTTAGCAGGTTAAACTCCTGCAGCACCCCCTACGTAGAGTAGGAATGCCTTATTGCTTTGGACTGAGGTAAGTGGAGTTTGCCAATATCAGGCAAACGTGAACTGTATTCATATGGATCTCATTAGTTTACTTTGGAGTCTCTTAAACACGAGTTTCCAGGCTTATCAGATACCTAACAGATTAAAAAAATATACTACCTATTAAATGGGCTTACACAACCTTAATCTCTCTTCCCTTCCCAAGAACTGATTCACTAATGCAGGTGATCATGTATAGTGAATGAACAATTTCTAACCCAATCCATAAATTCCTGAGGAAACCTTGGAAAACAGCCAGAAAAATGTCACATGGGCAAACTTTCTCTAAATATTTCTCTAAACTTTCACAGGTCTACGAATAAAGCTGGGACCCCACTGGTGTGTGTGGCTCACCAAGTGGTGCATTCACCCAGTCACCAGGGGAGCTACATGTTTGACATTTATCTGCACTTTTATCATTGCGCTTTAGAATACGAACAGGCTCACGTTAACATTTCAAAACAGAGCCCATCGTAAAACAATGTTTGTTTCCAAACAAGGCAACTCACTGCGGGTCATGTGTTCCAGTGCGGTGTGAGCCACAAGAGCAGCTCAGCCAGATGCGGTTTCTGTGGTTCTTGGGCTCACAGAAATCGTTTACAAGAAACTCTGCATGAACCGTATATAACTGCCAATCACCAGGAGCCAGTCATCCTGTTGGGTTTGTTTTTAAATTTAAGAAGTTTCTCAACCAAAATGAATGCAGGTGCTGGCTGCAGTTCCACCGGTAAGGGGTCAGCTACGTGCAGTGAAGGATTAGACTTGGTTATCTCTCTCTCTCTCGCTATGCTGCAGGTAGTAGTTGTGACTATCAGGTTTACAGCCTCCTTGCAATCATTCCTCGAGTGATTTGCAGTTTGCCTGGTGCTGCGGAAGACAATATCAGGGAGAGATGGGCTTGCGCTGGAGCTGACTGGTCTCGCTGTTCTCACGAACCCAACTCCGTGTCGACGCAGGCCATAATACCCCCAATGTATGTATCTGTAAGCACTGCGCAATTTAATGCAACATGTTCCAGTTTGCACCAGGACCTGAGAAAGTAACTTTTGTAGCACACTGTAACTTTTTTTCATACAAGGGCGCTGATGCCCCTATTGTTAAATTGCCTGCTGACACACAATGTCCCACCTTTCACACAAAGAATAACCACTTAGATAACATGCCAGGAGGCTACCAACATCTGTGGAACTGCACGATGAGTGCTTTTAGCAAAGAGAGCATTGGAGGAAAGTTCTACCCACTGGTCTCGCCTGTACTTCGGCAGAGGACTCAGAGTCCATACAAGTCAAGGTTATTGTGCGATAATGAGCTTCCCTACAGCACCAACTGCGAGATTTCTAAGTGTGGTTTCAGAGCAGCACTGCCCAGGAGTTGTAACAATACTTGGACCCTCTGCTTTTCAGGTTCTCTAAAAGCTGCGATCACATCCTTTTCTGATCAGTGTAAATACCACAGTGATCCCATCTCCTGATTGAAGGTGTACCAGAATGATTTATGGCCCCTAAGTTTGAACAGCTCTCTGCATTAACAAAATATTCGATAGAGAAACATGAAAACAAAATCTCCTCTAAACTGCATCTCCTCCATCAAACCTTAATATTTTTCTGTACAGCTCACAAGAATTATATGCAAACAAAGCGGAGAATTTATTTTATGTACACAGTACTGCACGCACTAGACTCCAGATGGTGAACTTGCAGGGTTATTGGTTGCAGTGCTCGCCTTCTGGTTTTTGAGTTTATTTTTTGTATGACATCAAGTCAAAAAAAAGTACAAAAAATACATGCTTTCTCAGATCTAATGTAAAATACAACATTTACAATCCAAAAACTTCTGGTTTTATTTGCAAGGCAACAGTTTACAATGTTTTTCAGCAAACAATTTTGAATGGCATAAAATATGTTAACAATAAATGTTTACAACTGTATTCACAGAAGTACAATGCTTAAAAGGAGTTGAATTGCATTAGCTGCACACTCAAGCATATGCTTACCATGAACCTTGACTCAGCATCTGTATTCTCAACAGATGACTAAAGGCATACTCTACGTGGATAATCTCCATCCGTACGGAGAGATGACCAAAGGCATATTCTATGTGGATCAGAGAGATGAAGTCATCTCCATGCCAGGAAGGGAAAATGGCTGCACGAGCCACACAACTGCAGTCTGGTGTTTACAGGTTTCATCAAGTTGAACCCCAATTCAATTTAATCCAGTCAGGTGGGCCTACTGTGTATAGAATTAGACAGGGCGTTTTCTCCATATCACTGGGACTGGCCAGATGAACCCCAATGGTCTTTTCTGGTCCTGTACATTCCAATGCAATATAATTATTAATGAACTGCACAGGAATATATTACAATAAAAAGCTTGGTACAGGGACACAATTTAAAGCAGACTAGTTGATGACAAAATGTTTTTTTTAAATTTGTCTGTAATTCTTCTCTCATCTCCATCTAAATGGTCACCTGGTTACCAGGGACCAGTGAGCAACAGGTACCATGGAAATGGTCACCTGGTTACCAGGGACCAGTGAGCAACAGGTACCATGGAAATGGTTACCATGGAAATGGTCACCTGGTTACCAGGGACCAATGAGCAACAGGTACCATGGAAATGGTCACCTGGTTACCAGGGACCAGTGAGCAGCAGGTACCATGGAAATGGTCACATAGTTACCAGAGCTGACAATACCAAAGGCCAATGACAGATAAGATTTTACAGTCACATTTTTGCATGGACCGGTCACAGTGTTCAAATCCAACGAGCAATGGTTACCATGTAAATAGTCATGTGGTTATCGGCAACATTCAGCACCAGATATCATGGACTAATGACAGATGAACTTTTCAGTCACACGGATCCCATTTGGTCCAATCATAGCATTGCAAAAAAATGGCAGTGTTCAAAAGTGACACTCAAAAAGCAATTCGTATAATTTTCTCTCAGGCTTGCAATATTGATTGCTGCTGCAGACAGCTGTTCGAACTCAGATCTCACGTGGGATGCCAAATCATCACAACACGTAGACAATCCAAAGGGTGCAAGGTTGCAACTCTTAGAGAAACCGAAAATCAGAAGGCATCACTCAGTAATATTTCAATATGGTGCACTGCCCTTAGTTTAGCCATGTGGAAAAGAGAAATTGCAGACTTTTTCCCACCCCTAATCCATGCCGACAGTCCTCGAGTGCGCAGGAATTCTGGGACAAGTAGTGGGGGACAATCGTTTCTCACTGAACATTGCCTCTCCAGTGAGTCAACACCTTCAGGGCAGATGGGGGTTGGGGGGAGGAGGAAGAGGAGGAGTTCTGGAGAGATATGGGGAGAAGGGGAGGGAAGAGAGTCCTGGAGAAGTGGGTTTGTCAGGGGGGGGGGGGGGGGGGGGAGGGAGGAGGAGAACCTGGAGAAGCGGGGGGAGGAAGATACAACTCCTGAATATAAACCTAACCAAACATCCTAGGCCAGTCACACTCCTTGGCAAGACACGCCCATGATTCCAGCAGATCAGAAACCATAATTTTCCACACAACCCACTTGATTCCACCTGCATTCATCTTTTCAAACCCTAATTCCATTTCTATCCTAACTATTATACTTTTTTTTAAATGTAAAATTATATATTTTAATAGTTTTCAAAGTTCTCTATCTAGAGCAGTCCTCACAAATACCGACACACTCCTGGGGGCCTCCTGCAAATAGATATTCCAACACCTGAAAGGCAGCATCAATTACCCAAAGGAAGAACAGTGCTATCACTGCAGACAACTCATTAAGTAGAAAAATGTGCTGGTGAATCGAATCCAAAAAGAATACAAGTCTGCTGCCTTCACAGAATCCTTCAGCCGGAGGACTTCAGTTTGAAAAGAGACATGTGAATTTACAGTTTTGTTCCTGTTTTGCCTTTAATTCTACTAATCCCACTGAATTCTATCAAACTAATGCTTCTCCCTGTTTCTATAAATATGTGGGCTCCAATTTTCCTATTTAGTCTATCAAAGACATGTCCTCCAAAGGGAAACCCAATTGACAAATCAAACCTGAGAAGTTTACTTGGCCCAGCCTTACCTGCTATTACCGGGAATCCATTCCTGATATCTACAATTCTGGGAAGGGAATGCTAATGTAAAATAAAAAAAATGCTGCAAATCTTAAATACAAACAGAAAATACTGGAAATACACAGATCGGTCACTATCTGTAAAGAGAGACAGGTTAGTGTTTCAGATGAACCCTTCATCAAATAGAGCTCTGACAAAAGTCTAACACCCAAAACATTAAGATCTTTTCTCTTTTTTTATACCATATGCTGGCTGACTTGCTGTGTATTTGCAGCATTTTCTGTTTTTGCATCTTACTTGGAATGGTGCAATTTATATTTCCATCCACTAGCTCTGCATTTATAATCCAAGTTAAATAACCTTTCATCCACATTATCCACTCCAATAGCATTTTATAAAAGCTGACTGTCATCTCTCAAACATCTAATTAAAACAAGATCAGTTCTTGAAGTCTCTTCTCATTACTTTACCCTTTAAATCTGGCCACTCTTCTGACCTTGCAAGATGCATCAGTGTCCCTCTGAAGGCTGGAAACCCAACACACCACACAACATTCTAAATGTGTCCCCACCACTGACCTATATCAAGTTAGAACAACTTGTTTTGGCTAACAGTCTTGGAGGTGCTTCGGATTTTCAATTGGTGAACAAAGCGAATTTTAAAAAGGGAATAAAACAGAAATTAGCAGATGAGGGAAAGATGATATACAAATGGATGAAAACAAGTAGGCTGTTTTCCTGCACTACAACTTTCATAGGAACATAGAAACAAATTGATTTATTTCTTGTCTGTTCCAGAAAGGATTTACACCCTGCCCTCCAAATGAATGTTGCTTGAAAACGTGGCCTCTCAAAAAGGAGAACCACCTGTCACCAGGGCCGTTAAGACAATTGCTTCACACAACTAGTGTCACGAGCTTGGGCAGTGGTCAAAAATCAAATCATGGTAAGGGGAGGAGTCTCCGGTATAAGAGTAGATGGGACGGGTCATTTCCTGAGTGCGTGCTAGGAAGGCAGGGAAGACGTGCAGACCCCACTCTAGGCTGTGGATTGCATGTGGACCCAGAACTTTATCAGGAATGAGACACAGGGCTGTTAACCCTTTGAATAAGGGATGTTTGTAAAGTTTCTGCAAATGTCACAGTAAAAGTTAAAAAGCAAAACTGAAGAACGCAAGGAAAGATAGACTGAGAAAAGGCAATTTTGATCTAGCAAGCCTATTCTTTCCAATGATGTACAATTCTTCATCGTTGATACCCAATTTATACTGTCAGCTTTGCTCAGTTGGTTGCAATCTCATCTAAAAGGTTGTGGATTTAATCCTCGCTCCAGCACTTGAGCACAGAATCGAGCTCAGCACTCCAGCAAAGTACCGAGCATGTGCAGCATTGTCAAAGGTGTCAATTGAGCCATTAAACCAGGGTCCTGTCTGCCTGTTGAAGTGAATATTAAAGATTCCACAGCGCTATTGGCCGAGCAGGGAGCTCTCGAGTCCTGGCTAACATTCCTCCCTTAACCACAATCAAAAACAGATGAACTGGTCATTCAACTCATCACTGTTTGTCAGATCTTGCTATGTGTAAAACAGCTGCATTTGCCTCCTTAACAGTTAGGAAAGAGATTAAGAAGCCGGACCTCAAAAGGTAATAATCTTCAGATTACTCCTGGTGCCACGCACTAGTGAGTATAGAAATAGGAGGATAGAGCAGATCAATGTGTGGCTGGAGAGATGGTGCAGGTGGGAGGGCTTTAGATTCCTGGGGCATTGGGACCGATTCTGGGGGAGGTGGGACCTGTACAAGCCAGACGGGTTGCACCTCAACGGGGCTGGGACCAATATCCTCACGGGAAGGTTGGCTAGTGATGTTGGGGAGGGTTTAAACTAGCTTGGCAGAGGGCTAGGAACCTGAGTGTATATTCAGAAGGAAGAGAAGCAGAGCTGGAAATGGAAGGCAGAAAATTAGTAAGTGAGTTTGGAAGGCAGAGGAAAGAAAGGTTAGAAACTAGACAACAAAGGAGTTTGGCAGTGCTTAATGGTATATACCTCAATGCAAGGAGTATAGTGAATAAGACAGATAGACACGCGGAAGTACGATATCTTAGCTATTACAGAAACATGGCTTAAAGAGGGGCAGGAATGGCAGCTCAACATTCCTGGTTACAGGATTTTCGGACAAGATAGAGAGGGGGATAAAAAAAGGAGGGGGGTTGGCAATATTGGTTAAAGAAACAATTGGCTGAGAGGAGGGATGATATGTTAGAAGGGTCATCAAATGAGACCATATGGGTTGAGTGAAAGAACAAAAAAGGAGCAGTCACACTGCTGGGAGTGTACTATCGGCCCCCAGTCAGAGAGAGATAGAAGAGCAAATATATAGGCAAATTACTGAGAAGTGCAAAAACAATAGGGCAGTAATAGTAGGGGATTTCAACTACCCTGATATTAACTGGGATACAAACAGTGTGAAAGGTATAGAGGGTGCAGAATTCTTAAATAGCATTCAGAACTTTTTTAGCCAATACGTAGCAAGCCCAACAAGAGAGGGGGCAGTTCTGGATTTAGTTTTAGGGAATGAAGCTCGGCAGGTGGAAGGAGTATCAGTGGGAGAGCATTTTAATAGTAGTGATCATAATATAGTTAGATTTAGCATAGTTATGGAAAAAGACAAAGATAGAACAAGAGCAAAAGTTCTAAATTGGGGAAAGGCCAATTTTACTAAACTGAGAAGTGATTCAGCAAAAGTGGACTGGAAACAGCTACTTGAAGGTAAATCAGTGTCAGAGCAGTGGGAGACATTCAAGGTGGAGATTCAAGGGGTTCAGAGTAAACATGTTCCCACAAAGAAAAAGGGTGGGACTGCCAAATCTAGAGCCCCCTGGATGTCAAGGAGCATACAGGGTAAGATAAGGCAAAAAAGGGAAGCCTATGTCAGACACCGAGAGCTCAATACTGCAGAAAGCCTAGAGGAGTATAGAAAGTGCAGGGGTGAAATTAAAAAGGAAATTAGGAAAGCAAAGCAAGGGCATGAAACAATACTGGCAAGTAAAATTAAGGAAGACCCAAAAATGTTTTATAAATACATAAAGAGCAAAAGGATAACTAAGGAAAGAGTAGGGCCTATTAGAGACCAAAAAGGTAACCTATGCGTGGAGGCAGAAGATGTGGGTATGGTTCTTAATGAATACTTTGCATATGTCTTCATAAAAAAGGGGGATGATGCAGAGATTGTAGTTGAGGAGGAGGAGTGTGAAATATTGGATGGGATAAACATAGTGACAGAGGAAGTATTAAGGGGTTTCGCATTTTTGAAAGTAGATAAATCGCCAGGCCCGGATGAAATGTATCCCAGGCTATTAAGAGAAGCAAGGGAGTAAATAGCAGAGGCTCTGACCATCATTTTCCAATCCTCACTGGCTACCGTCGTGGTGCCGGAGAATTGGAGGACTGCTAACGTTGTACCGTTGTTTAAAAGAGATAGATGGAGTAGTAATAGGTCAAGTCAGTCTAACCTCAGTGGTTGGCAAATTGTTGGAATCAATTCTGAGGGACAGCATAAATCGTCATTTAGAAAGGCACGGGTTAATCAAGGACAGTCAGCATGGATTTGTTAAGAGAAGGTCGTGCCTGACTAACTTAATTGAATTTTTTGAGGAGGTAACAAGGAGGGTCGATGAGGGCAACGCGTTTGATGTAGTGTACATGGATTTTAGCAAGGCTTTTGACAAGGTCCCAGACTGGTCAAAAACGTAAAAGCTCATGGGATCCAAGGGAAAGTGGCTAGTTGGATCCAAAATTGGCTCAGTGGCAGGAAGCAAAGGGTAATGGTGGACGGATGTTTTTGCGACTGGAAGGCTGTTTCCAGTGGGGTTCCGCAAGGCTCAGTACTAGGTCCCTTGCTTTTTGTGGAATATGTTAATGATTTGTATTTGAATGTGGGGGGCTTGATCAAGAAGTTTGCAGATGATACGAAAAAAGGCAGTGTGGTTGATAGTGAGGAGGAAAGCTGTAGACTGCAGGAAAATATCAATGGACTGGTCAGTTGAACAGAAAAGTGGCAAATGGAATTCAATCCAGAGAAGTGTGAGGTAATGCATTTGGGGAGGGGAAACAAGGCAAGGGAGTACACAGTAAATCGGAGGAAGAGAGGGACCTTGGAGTGCATGTCCACAGATCCCTGAAGGTAGCAGGACAGGTAGATAAGGTGATTAAAAAGGCATACGGGATACTTTCCTTTATTAACCGAGGCATAGAATATAAGAGCAGGAGTTATGCTAGAACTGTATAAAACACTAGTTAAGCCACAGCTTGAGTACTGTGTACAGTTCTGGTCACGTTACAAGAAAGATGTGATTGCACTAGAGAGAGTACAGAGGAGATTTACGAGGAGATTGCCAGGATTGGAGAATTTTAGATATGAGAAAATATTGGATAGGCTGGGGTTGTTTTCTTTGGAACAAAGGAGGCTATCGGGAGAAAGTTGCAGCACAGAAGGAGGCCATTTGGCCCACCTGTCCGTGCCGGCCGAAAAATTGCTATCCAGTTTAATCCTACTTTCTGGCACTTGGTCCGTAGCCCTGTAGGTTACGGCACTTCAAGTGCACATCCAAGTACTTTTTAAATGAGTTGAGGGTTTCTGCTTCCTCAGCTCCCCTCTAATGCTTCTACCAACTGGGAGATTTAATTGAGGTATATAAAATTATGAAGGGACTAGATAGAGTAGATAGGGAAGACGTATTTCCCTTAGCAGAGAGGTCAGTGACCAGGGGGCATAAATTTCAAGTAATTGGTAGAAGGATTAGAGGGGAGCCGAGGAGAATTTTTTTCACCCAGAGGGTGGTGAGGGTCTGGAACTCACTGCCTGAAAGGGTGGTGGAGGCAGAAACCCTCAACTCATTTAGAAGTACTTGGATGTGCACTTGAAGTGCCGTAACCTACAGGGCTACGGACCAAGTGCTGGAAAGTAGGATTAAACTGGATAGCAATTTTTCGGCCGGCACGGACAAGTGGGCCAAATGGCCTCCTTCTGAGCTGCAACTTTCTATGATTCTATGGTAACAATGACTGCACCTCAATAGTAATTCATCATATATCAAAGGCTTTGAGATAGGTCTAAGACATGATACGGTGCTATATAAATGAAGATTTGTCATGTTATTTAATTCAATTTAATCTCCTGAGGGAAGTTTCTACAGTATCTCCCTAAGCCAAAAAATAACCTCACAAAACTCCAGAGTATCTGTCTAACCCTATACAACAAACTATAAACTGCTTGTTTCACTCTGAGATCAGATTGTGCCTTTGATAGAAAGATTAAAGTGGTTTTGTTTCCTTGACTTAATTGACTACAATTGAAAATTTGCAGATCTTCCCATATATTCACCATTGTATTTTGCGGCATCAAATCCTTATTGTTAATTTTATCAATATGCATGATGTATTGTTGAGTTTGCCTGGGATATTCTGTATCAATGAGTTAACAGATATACTGGTTTTGACTCCTAAGAGGTTAGCAGGACTTTGAAACACACTGCTGCTGTGAGATCAGAACAAGAAACTCAGTATTACTCTCTGCTCAAGGAACTAATTCGTATACAGAATTTGAGAGAGGACAGAATAGCTGAACTTTGTTTGCGGTGGCGGGGGGGGGGGGGGGGGAAATCAAAATTTATCAAATTTATAGACAATCTTGAATTCAATCCAACGCCCTTCTTACACAGGGTAACTGACCCACTACATAGCTTCGCACTGAATTAACTTTTACATATTATGTAGCTTTGGTATTTTGCCAATTATTGCGCCTCACGTACTATGTTAAAATCGGTAGGTGAGTTACCGAGTTCCATACAATACTTGTTACACTTGGATTTGGCACTGTGCTAGGGATTAAGCAATTTAAAATGTTACGTAAAATTAGGGCCCTGAACAATAGCTGCAATTTTCAAGTGGTGGTTTGAATTGGCCCGCAGTCCCACGGCAGGCGGGCCCGCAGTCCCACGGCGGGCGGGTCTGCGACAATTCCACGCTCAAAAAAAATTCCAAACATGATTCGATTTGTAAATAAAATAGGAAACCAAGTAATTCCCTCCCCCACCCAGTCTCAGTGTTCACCAGGTGCTCCCAACCTCCACTGGGAACTTATGCAGGCCTCCTCCTCCCCATCCCCCATCAGTCCAATTATTCCTCCCACCCTGCTTGACCTGAATCACAAACTTGGTCTTAATCTCTCTTGGCATTGCATATGGGGAGTTAACTAGTATTATTGTATTTGTAAAGATATTGGTTGCTTTAGTTGGCAAAATAGCATGGGCCCACATTAAATGTAGTAAGCAGTTAACTACAAGTGAAGTCATTGTTAGCCCCTTGAGTACACACCTCAGAACAGAATTTGGAAAAGGTGCAGCTTACAGATCTTAACAAGCAAAACCGGTGTTAGTCAAGAGAAAAAGCTATAAAAATCTGATACTGCATCCTGTCCATCCTCAATTAGTTGCTCTTTCCATGGTATGAGAGTTTCATGATCCCAACAGCTTGTTACTCCCTATAACATACACAGTCCTATTTTTGTTTAGTAAGGGTATTAAGGGAAATGGAACCAAGGCAGGTAAATGGAGTTGAGATACAGATCAGCCATGATTTAATTGAATGACGGAACAGGCTCGAGGGGCTGAATGATCTACTCCTGTTCCTATGTTTCAGTCAATGAGAAGTGTGAGAAAGGGTAGAAGACCAGAAAGAGGGAGACAGAAAGAATTAAGAGTGTGAGAAACAAAGAGAGACAGTTTCAGCAGTGCCAGTGGATACCATGTGATATATAATTTGGACCAGAAATACAACTGGTGCATCCAAATGACTCAAAATAAAAACACTATGTGAGGAATAAAATTAACTTCACACAAGAACCAGAGAAAAATGATGTGTGGGTTCCTTTAAGGACGTATGACTTCAGACTTTCCTGGAGAGTGGATACACTGTGTCCCATCATGGGCAGCCATCATATGGCTACAGTTTGACCAAGATAGTGGCTGTGGCATGAACTGCCCTCGTGAGCTGTCCCCTTTAATCCACTATTTTGTGTTGGAAAATATACACACCCTCCAAATCCCTCACCCGAGCGACCACTCTTCACATATAAGAAAGTGAGCGAGCACAGGCAGGCCAGTCCAACAATCAAACCAGGGACCTACCCAGTCCATGTAGCTCAGTACCATGCCATGCTGCGCATTTACCTAATGACCTGGGAGAGCCCTGTAAGTGTTATTTTTAAAACCCTGAAAGAATTCACTTGCAAGATGACACATAGCAGATATCTGTAGTTATATTTTGAGTAGTTGTGCATGTTTCTCTCTTGCTGTGTGACAGTTTGATCCCATAGTTGACAGAAATGTAAACCCACTCTAGCCTGCTGTAGTTGCCATTCATGAAATACTCACCTTTGCAGTTCGCTGATTTCATTGCTAATTGCGTCCAGCTCTTTGATGCCAGTGAAATCCCCCGAGCCAACCGAGCTTGTGCTATCCTATTGGGAAAACAGAAAAATGGAAAAGTCCATAGTAAAGGCAGCTAACATAAAAGTACAGCAGAAATGTGACAAAAACAGTACGGGTTAAAAACATAGCAAGTTCATCAGTAGCTGACCAATTATTTTGAGTAGATAATACTGATTCAGTGAATGTAGATGTGCTTAGTTCTACATTAATGCAGTGTCAGGTTTATGTCACTAGAGACTCCCAGTGAGCTACTTCAACTCCAGAGTTCCCTCTGTTGGCAAAAAGCAGGGACTGCTGCCTCACACTTCAAACAGAGACACCTTCAATTATTTTACATGTCTTAGACCTTGTCTTGTGAAATTCTCAAACTTGTGAACTTAAAAATAGCCACATTATATTCTATTAGTTCCATAAATCCAGTTATGTTAAACTTGTGTGGAACCTTGGTAAGACCACACTTGGGAGTATTGTGCACAATTCTGGTCTCCATATTATAAAAAGGATATAGAGACACTGGAGAAGGTGCAAAAAAGATTCACAAGGATGATACGAGAACTGAGAGGATATATTTATCAGGAAAGACTAAACAGGCTGGGGCTCTTTTCTCTAGAAGAGAGACGGCTAAGGGGTTATCCGATAGAGGTCTTTAAGATAATGAAAGGGTTTGATAGGGTAGATGTAGAGAAAATGTTTCCATTTGTGGGAAGTCCAAAACTAGAGATCATAAATATAAAATAGTCACAAATAAATCCAATAAGGAATTCAGGAGAAACTTATTTACCCAAAGAGTGGTAAGAATGGTGGAATGTGCTACCATAAGGACTAGTTGAGGCAAATATAATAGATGCATTTAAGGGGAAGCTAGATCAGCACATGAGGGAGAAAGGGATGCAAGGGATATGCAGATAGGGTTCGATGAAGTAGGGTGGGAGGAGGCTCGTGTGCAGCATAAACACTGGCACAGACCAGATGGGCTGAATGGCCTGTTTCTATGCTGTAAATAGTTTTTTCTCATTTCTCAGGATCTGGGTGATGCTGGCAAGTCCGCATTTATTGCCCATCCTTAGTTACCCTGAGAAGGTGGTGGTCGGGCTTCTGCTTGAACCACTGCAGTCCGTGAGATGACGGTGCTCCCACAATAGTATTAGGTAGGGACCCAGTGACGATGAAGGATCGGTGATATATGTCCATGTCAGGATGGTGTGTGACTTGGACGTGATGCTGTCCCCACGACTTTGCTGCTCTTGTCCTTCGGAGGGGTGTCGTCAAAGTAACCTTGGTGAATTGCTACAATGCATCCTGTGGATTGTACAGACTGCAGCCACAGTGTACCGGTAATGGAGGAATTGGATATTGCTTCCAGTGGCAGGGGCACCGATCAAGTGAACTCCTGTGTCCTAGATGGTGTTGAGATTCTTGAGTGTTGTTGCAGCTGCACCCATCCAGACAAGTGGTGAATATTCCATCACACTCCCAGCTTGAGCTTTATCGATGGTGGAGATGCTTTGAGGGAGTCATCACAGAGTATCCAGCCTCTACCCTGTTGTTGTAGCCAGTGTGTTGATATATTGGCTGGTCCAGTTCGGCTCTTGGTCAATGGTGACCCCCAAAATGTTGATGGTTAGGGATTCAGCGATGATGTGCCATTGAAGGTCAACAGGACATGGCTGGTCTTTGTCTTGTTCGAGATGGTCATTACATGACACTTCCTGCTGAAAATGTTTCCACCAGTAATTACAAAGAGAGAGACTGATGTTTCAGGTGTAGATCGTTCATCGGAATCTTAACCAATCTTTTCTCTTTAAAGATAACATGAAATCGGGATCAAAAGGTTGCCTTTTGATCCATCACATACAGTTAACACTGCCAGTCACTTCACAGTGAGTTCCAATTAACAGCACTGCCCATGCTCTAATTTACGTGCTTTTGCTTGGTGAAGTTTTCTGCTAATCAAAGTCAGGATGTCTGTACTAGCGTGCGCAGCAATTTCCCACTCTTTTGTCTAGGTATAGGATGGATTAAATGCAGAGTAAAGTTCCCTCTGCACTGCCACAACAAGGTACCATGGCCCCAATCTGAGATGGCCATCTCATACAAACATACGAATTAAGAACAGGAGTAGGCCATTCGGCCCCTCAAGCCTGCTCTGCCATTTGATAAGATCATGGCTGATCTGATTGTGACCTCTACCTATTAAAACCTTTGACTCCCTTGTTAATCAGGAATCAATCTAACTCAGCCTTAAAAATATTCAATGACCCTGCCTCCACCGCTCTCTGGGGAAGGGAGTTCCACAGACTCACGACCCTGAGAGAAAAAAAACTCTCCTCATCTCCGTCTTAAATGGGAGACCCTTTATTTTTAAACTGTGGCCCCTAGTTCTAGTCTCTCCCACAAAGGGAAACATCCCCTCGGCATCTACCCCTTCTAGTCTCCTCAGGATCTTATATGTTTCAATAAGATCACCTCTCATTCTTCTAAACTGCACTGTATACAGGCCCAACTTGTCCAACCTTTCCTCATAAGATAACCCCCTCATCCCAGGAATCAGTCGAGTGAACCTTCTCTGAACCGCCTCCAAAGCAATTATGTCCTTTCTTAAATAAGGAGACCAAAACTGCACACAGTATTCTAGAGGTGGTCTCACCAATGTCCTGTACAACTGTAGCAAAACATCTCTACTTTTATATTCCGTTCCCCTTGTAATAAATGACAACATTCCATTTGCCTTCCTAATCACTTGCTGTACCTGCATACTAACTTTATGGGATTCATGTACCAGGACAACCAGATCCCTCTGTACCTCAGAGTTCTGCAATCTCTCTCTATTTAAATAACATACTGCTTTTCTATTCCTCCTGCCAAAGTGGACAAGTTCACATTTTCCCACATTTTACTCCATCTGCCAAATTTTTGCCCACTCACTTAACCTATCTGTATCCTATCTCCGCCTGCAGCACTGCGGTCCTTCCCTTTCCCACACCACCATTCACCTCAATGGCCTTTGAGTGAGGCTGCCAATTAATGCTTAATTACAGGCAGTGTAAGCTGTGGGCCTAAAGCCAATGAGAACCACTTTCAAAATCGCTTCACTTAGGACCATTCCACCAGGAAGGCGAGGAGAGTTGAGGGGTGTGGGGGGGGGGGGGGGGGGGAAAAATCAAGGAGGGGGCAAAAATAAAATCAAGGTGGGTTTTGGGGGTGGGGGGGGGGGGGGGAAGAGCATGAAATATCAGGAGTTGCTAAACAGAAATGTAGTGGGGGTTGGTGAATATTGGCCACATCAAAGTACAGAGTGTAACAGCAGGTGAAAGAGGGGTAATGTGGATTACCACGGGGGCATCTTCCACTACAGACAATACTTCCTTCGAGGAGGAAACGACTATCAAGGTGGCTCAATAGGTGAAGGCACTGCCCAGTGAGAAACCACTCCAGAAGGTTTCAGCTTCAATCCCTAGGCCTGTGCTGTGTTGCTGCGAGGTGGCAGTAGACATGCTATTATTTGTCTCAGCACTCCTGGCCACCAAGAATAAAGGAATTAGCCCATTCTCACCCCAACGGCTATCCATGAAATTCTGTATGAGACACGTCAGGTTAAGGATAGGTTTAGGCTCAAGTGTAATGCCTCTCATGACCGAATAGCCTACCAACACAATGTCAAGGCGAGCACATGGAATGCAGATGGCAAGTGCCCGGTGACTAGCACCTGAGAAACTGCACCCAGTGTGAGTTCATGACCCCAGGAAAAGACGGGAGGTGCTTTTTCTTTTATGACACAAAAGGAAACCCACTGACACAGCACAGTTGCTCTCCTCCGCACTAAAGCCAGGGTGGTACTGCTTTTGGAGAAGGCTCCTGTTCACCACCTACATTCAGAATTTCAATTTGATGCAATTACTGATTGTGATTGAAAAATTAGTTGATGTTTTGCAATGGAAACATCCAGCTGAGTGGGTGAATAAACACACCACAGACCAGATTCCGAGAAAAGATGCAATTACACGAAGGTTATAGCTCTACATTTTGCTAGCTGTACATATTTTCTGATACTTGGTCTATATACTGCAAGCAAACAAGTCTGATAAATAAATACCACAGTATCAATGGGGAATACACCGGGTCAGCGCACAATCTTTCCTTTCAGCTGTAGCTCTTTCAAAGAGCCAGCACAGGCACGATGGGCTGAATGGCCACCTCCTGTGCTGTAACATACTATGAAAAGTTACATCTCTCGTGCTCATAGCAATGCAGTTATTGCAGCTGCAGCCCTTCTACTGGATTCAGGTTAGCCAACTCATGTCAAGCCACGTGGGTCTCGGCCCTGATTAATGACTCTGTCTAGGTGCTACGGGCAAGGCTTGTTCCCTCAGAGTTTCTATCCTTTTGACAATTAACACCATTTATATTATTCCCCACTTTGCTGCCTTGCCAGCACCAACCTGTCCCTCAGCCAAGAGCATTTCAGCTGTCAAGTTTGGCATGGATCAGGGAAGAAGAGCCTTGCAGCATGGGATAGGGCTGCCTGGTCCAAGGAGGTCAAGCAGCTCAATACCAACCTGCCCAATGCCAAGGAACGGCAATCAGATGGCACGGCACCAGACTGTCTGGGATGCGTACTGACGTGAATGCCACTCCGTGCAAAGCAGGTCCAATGCCACCACTCGCAAACAATTTTACAACACCAAGTTATAGTCCAGCAATTTTATTTTAAATTCACAAGCTTTCGGAGGCTTCCTCCTTCGTCAGGTGAACGATGTGAACCTGACGAAGGAGGAAGCCTCCGAAAGCTTGTGAATTTAAAATAAAATTGCTGGACTATAACTTGGTGTTGTAAAATTGTTTACAATTGTCAACCCCAGTCCATCACCGGCATCTCCACATCATGACCACTCGCAAAGCAAGTAGTGTCTCCAATATACAAGTGAAAAGGCAGCATTTGTTGCAGTAAGCTCAGAGTTGCAAAACAGGAAACAGATCAGAGTTTAAAAACAAGTCTTCAAATAAAATTCCAAACGAGAGGGAAAAAGTAACTTCACAAACGAGAACAAATGCAGAAACTGAAGTGAGAGAATCCATGAAGTGCAGCGACTGCAGGCACTTCCAGAGAGAGAGAGAGACAGAGAGAGAGAGAGAGACAGAGAGAGAGACAGAGAGAGAGAGAGAGACAGAGAGAGAGACAGAGAGACAGAGAGACAGAGAGAGAGAGAGAGACAGAGACAGAGAGAGAGAGAGAGAGACAGAGAGAGAGACAGAGAGAGAGACAGAGAGAGAGACAGAGAGAGAGACAGAGAGAGAGAGAGAGACAGAGACAGAGACAGAGACAGAGAGAGACAGAGACAGAGACAGAGACAGAGAGAGAGAGAGAGAGAGAAAAAGAGAGACAGAGAGAGAGACACACACACACACACAGAGGGACAGAGACACAG